>NW_026873589.1:0-148678 GCF_032173495.1 Musca vetustissima | reverse complement strand
GACCAATTTTGTGATGCCAATTATTCGTCGAAAGCGTATGAGGCAGTTCTGGCCTTGTCCACCGCACACAAGTCGCATAACAATCGATTTTCTGAAGAATTTGTTTCCGGGCCGTTTGTTGTGGAAAAGTGGTGATTTGGACTGGCCACCGCGTTCGCCCGATTTGACGCCGCCTGACTTCTTCTTGTGGGGATATTTGAAGTCAAAGGTTTACGTTAAAAAGCCAAGGACCGTAGAAGAGCTCAAGGACAACATTCGTGAAGAAATAGCCGCTATTTCGGCCGAAATGTTGGCAAAAACGATGGAAAATGCAACAATACGTCATCAACGCCAGAGGCGGCCATTTGAGAAATATTATATTCAAAAATTGATGTAAACAAATTTACTTGGAACAAATTAAATGATTAACATTGCCAACCGCCAAATTTTTATTTTTTTCTTTGATTTAAAAAAAACAAACCTGGGTCCGTCGAATATGGGCAACCCTGTACTTACTTACTTAGCTGGCTTGTTACAGAACGGTTGTTCCACAAGCCGAGCTTAAAAAAGATTTCCAAGCGCGACGGTCTTGTGCGCAAATCCACCAATTTGGAAGACCACGTTCCAAGATGTTGTTTTCTACTTGGTCTTTCCATCTAATTCGTGGCCTTCCCCTTCCACGGGAACCATCAGTAGTCTCGCTTTTATATGCCTTTTGAGCTGGGGCATTCTCATTCATTCGCACAACATGGCCTAGCAACCGTAATCGCTGCAGCTCATTACGACTGACTATGTCGATGTCCGCGTATAAATTGTAAAGCTCGTGGTTCATTCGACGCCGATATTCACCGTCGACGCAGATCGGCCCGTAGATCTTTCGGAGAAGTTTTCTCTCAAACACCAAAAGAGCTGTCTCATCTGCTTGCGCAAGTACCCATGCTTCAGATCCATATAATAGCACGGGTAGTATCAGCGTCTTGTAAAGTGTGAGTTTGGTCTGGCGGAAGGTGGCCTTGTTTCTAAACTGCTTACTTAGACCATAGTAGCATAGGTTGGCCATCACAATCATTCTCCGAATTTCAAAACTGATGTCATTCGTTTTATTTATTGCCTCGAAGCTGTAGTTCTCAAGTTCCACAGTTGGTCCGAGTCTACTGGACGTCTTGCGCGTTGATACCATCAGCTTGGTCTTCTCGCCGATTACTGCCAGACCCACTTTGGCAGACTCCTTCCCAATTTGTTCAAAGGTGGCTGTTGTCAGTAAGTGTTGTTTGGTATACAGAGTGTTCTGTTCACCTTTGCGTCTCGTATGACCTTTTCCAGTACGATGTTAAAAAGATCACACGACAAACTGTCACCTTGTCTGAATACTCGTTCGGTATTGAAGGTCTCCGAAAAGTCCTTTCCGACTTTAACTGCTGACCTTGTGCCACTTAAAGTTATCCTGCATAGCCGTATTAATTTTGCAGGAATGCCGAACGTAGACATGACTATAAACACCTCAGAACGGATAGGGCTGTCAAATGCGACTTTATAGTCGACAAATAGGTGGTATGTGTCGATGTGTTTTTCGTCGGTATTTTCCAAAATTTGGCGCAGAGTGAAAATCTGGCCAATGATGTCTGAAGCAGCATTGGTATGGTCCAATAATGTCATTGACCATTGGCTTCAATCGTTCACACAGCACACAGGATAGCACTTTATATGCGATGGGAAGAAGGCTAATTCATCTATCGTCTTGTCTCCTTTTTTGTGCACGGGACACAGGATGCTGAGGTTCCAATCATTGGGCGGCATGCATTCCTCTAGCCAAATTGTACTAATCAGCTGGTGCATGCACCTGACCAGCAATTGACCACCAGTCTTGAATAGTTCGGCTGGTAACCCGTCGACTCCTGCTGCTTTGTTGTTCTTGAGCCGATTAATTGCTATTATGACCTCATCTTGACTATACCACCATTTCTTATTGGTTCTGGGGTATCTTCTTCACCGCCACCAGAAGCTTTTCAATATGCTCCTTCCAGATCCTCAACACGCTGTCTGTGTATGTTACCAGGTTTCCTTCTTCATCTCTACAGAAGGATGTGCCGGTACCAAAAAATTCGGTTTGGTGTTTTACTCGTTGTTAAAATTTCCGGACTTCATTCTGACTCCTGTACATCTCGATTTGCTCACGTTTTTCATGTTCTTTTTTTTCTGAAAATACGTTTCTCATCTCTCCTTTTCTCCCGATAGTTCTCCATTACGTTACGTGTTGCTACTGTCTGCAGGGTTGCCCTATTCGCTGCGTTTTTCACATCAGTAGCATTACGACACTCCTGCTCGTACCACGGGTTTCTTGGTGTTTTGGTACCCAAATCTTGCTTTTGCTGCAATTTGTAGGGAGTGGGCAATTCTTTGCCATTGTGCTTCTATACTATTATCGGGACAAAAAGTGCTTTCTTCAAGCAGGTGGGTAAGTTGAGCGTCGTAGGCCTCGGCTACCTGTTGTTTTGCAGCTTTTCGACGTCGAGTTTCCGAGTTGTGTTAGATCGCACCTTTGCTGCAACATTAAGACGGGTGCGTTCCTTGCCTGCCACAATGTAATGGTCCGAATCGATATTCGCTCCTCGGATCGATCGGACGTCTAAAACACTGGAAGAATGCCTTCGGTCTAACACAACATGATCGATTCTCGTTGCTTGATCAGCAGAGATCCAGGTGGTCTTGTGTATATCGAAATGCTTGAATCTGGTGCTGCTAACTACCATGTTTTTTGCTGCCGCGAAGTCAATCAACCGCATGCCGTTGTCGGATGTTTCTTCATGAAGGCTGAATTTTCCGACGGTGGGGCCAAATATAATTTCCCTTCCGATTGTTGCATTGAAATCTCCTAGCAGAATTTTAATGTCATGGCCAGGGCAATGGTCATATGCTGTTTCTAGGCGCTCGTAAAATATGTCTTTGGTCTGTTCATCTTTATCTTCGGTCGGAGCATGGGCGCAAATGGGACTGATGTAGAAGAACTTCGCTTTTATACGGATTATAGCAATTCGCTCATCTACTGGAGTGAATCTGGAGACGAGGTCTTTTATTGTCCTATTAACCATAAATCCGCAGCCAAATTCATGTCTCGTTTCATGGCAGCTATAATACGGGGCATAAAAAATGGGTTGAGGCGACTAACCCGACGCCTCAACCCATTTTTTTACAGTTCTTATGGGTGCACTATGTCATCGGGTGATGAAAATAGCTCCCCAGGTGGCACCGCGGGGAGGTCAGAGGTTGAAGCCAATCAGAGCCGTTGCTTGGTATCTATCATCCCCTACGCCACCCAGACGTGGATTTTTAAAAATATATTTTCAGGGACATTGAATAGGCGTGGATATTTAAAAATATATTTTCAGGGACGTGGAATAGGCGTGAATATTTAAAAATATATTTTCAGGGACACTGAATAGGCGTGGATATTTAAAAATATATTTTCAGGGACACTGAATAGGCGTGGATATTTAAAAATATATTTTCAGGACACTGAATAGGCGTGGATATTTAAAAATATTTTTTCAAAGACTACTATTAGACCGAATTTCCATTCACTTGTTTTAATAAAAAAAAATAAACATGTGCCTCATCAAATTAAATCCCATTAAATACTAATTTAATATTTCTAAACCTAATTATCTCTAATACTAAATTTAATTATCTTTTGTTTTCTTACCTTTTGCAGATTTTGCAATTACCGAACGACACGTGCCATAATTACAGAGAAAAGATATAAAACGTGTTTCCTGAATGGCCGGCGATGAAGGCCCAACAAATTCGGAACATATGTTACACTGTCAATTCAAAGGACAATTGAAAAGGAAGTTTCGAGAAAACTCGGGCAGATTTAATAATAAAAACCAACAACAACCACCACACCTGAACGATGGCCAATCAAAAAAATGACGATGGAAAAACTCCTCAACAAATGTCAAATAAATTTTCATCAGAAAGTGATGGAAAAATTAAATTAATATCGAAAAAGTTATTGGTCCAGCAGAAAATACCACCACAAGAAAAACCAACATAAATTGAAAATGAAAATATGAAATATTGTTATGTGCGAAAAAATAACAGCCATTAAAGAAAAACTCAACTTTACTCTGTAATGGAAAAGAAAAACACAATTATCAACACTTGAATAAACTTTTTAATTATCTGCAGATAAACAAAACCAGGACTATATTTTCATCGGAAACTGCTAAAGAGAGAAAAATTTTCCATTTTAATTTCCAAAGGCATTCATTAATAAACCCAAATCAAGTGGCCACTACTGTTTGTTTTCGAACAAATTATTCGAATTTGTTGAAAAACAGGAAAACATTTGCATAAGTTTGTTTTTGGGCCGCACCACTTAACGAAAAATAAAAACAGTAAACAAAACAATTGAAAAGTTCGGCACCTATCCAAGGCAATTAAGCGTTTTGCATTTGAAAAGAGACAAAGGATCAACTCCACCGCCTAAAACACACACACAAACACAACTTCTAAAACCAACAACTTTTAACTTCAATCCCATCCATCCACACATCTACACCCCAACAACCACCCCTCACTCCCTCCCAGCAACATGTCAGAGTTTCGTTTCTTTGCCGTTACGGACTTTGAATACAGTTACAATCGCTCGCAGAATTTGTTAAATCTGCCCTTTGCCCCATTCCAGCCCACCCGCAAAACCACTACCGATGAAATCTCAACCGAATTAAATGTTCCCTATGCCGTGTTCGAAATACTCGTGGCCATTTGTGCGGTCATTGGTAATTTAATGGTGATTGTCGTCTTTCATCGTGAACGGAAATTACGACGCCGTACCAACTATTATATTGTCTCATTAGCGATAGCGGATTTTTTGGTCGGTTCGTTGGGTGTACCGTTTGCCATATTGGCCTCAATTGGACTACCAACGAATTTACATGCATGCCTATTCACAATGTCGCTGCTGGTGGTGCTGTGCACTATTTCGATATTTTGTTTGGTAGCCGTGTCAGTGGATCGCTATTGGGCCATATTGTATCCGATGGCTTATTCGCGGAATGTGCGAACACGTACAGCTATAGGTAAGTTCATTAATTTATTAGATGCGTATGTAGGAAATACATACGTGGATTTCATACATCATAAAATATTGGTGGCTTATGTAGTTGAGAAGTTTACACAATGTTTGAATTCAGATTAGAATTTTGAAATGATATTGTAATGCAATATCCTTAGATAGACATCCTAAAGAGAGATTTCCGGATCAAAGTTCTTTTGAACTAGAACAATTCCGCAAAAGAAGCAATTGGTAATAGATATTTTTTTCATTTAGTTCGTTTTTGCTCAAGATCTTCCCGTTCATTGAATGCTTCGATTGAACTAAATTGGCTTGTGACAGAACGGTTGTTCCATAAGCCGAACTTAAAAGGCGCGTCGGTCTTTTGCGCAGTTCATACAATTTGAAAGACCATGTTCACCAATGTTGTCTTCCACTTGATCTTTCCATCGGATTCGTGGATTTCCCCTTCTTTGTGAACCATCACTTGGCTCGATTTTATATGCCTTTTGATTGGGGGAATCCTCATCCATTCTCACAACATGACCTAGCCAACGGAGTCGCTGCAGCTCGATCCGTCTGACTATGTCGATGTCCGAGAATATACATGGTGAAAAAACTGCCATAATTTTTACTTTTTTTAAATATAATTGAATGAATGCAAACATTTTCGGAAATAGCATAAAATTTTAGAATATGTTTCGATTTGTTTAAATTGGTCACCTTTGGTACGAATTATGGCCTTCAAACGGCCAATGAAACCGTCACACGAATGTTGATCTATGATATTTTGGCCCATTCCTGGCGAAGCGCTTGCTTGAGGTGATCAACACTTTGGTATTTTTTAGTGCCAACCTTTCTTTCCAAAATACTCCAGACACAATAGCCCAACGGATTGATATTCGGAGATTTTGGTGGCCATTATGCGCTGGAAATGAAGCGAGTAATCTCATTTTGTAACCATTCTTGGGTGGCGCGTGCTGAGTGCGATGGTGCTGAGTCCTGTTGGAATGTCCAAGGTCTGCGGCCAATATGTTTGCGTGCCCAAGGCTTTAATACACCCTTCAGAATATTTTCGCGATAATATTCGGCATTTATGATGATGATGCCACTGTCGATTAATACAAGCGGAGAGCGACCATCGGCTGTTATGGCGGCCCACACCATCACCATGGCCGGTGCTTGAGTTATGGAGGCCAACCGAAGGTGCACATTTTCAGTTGACCTCTTTGTCATTTTATTTCTTTACCAACTGCTGGAAAACGAATATTTCCTCATCGGAGAAAACTAAAATGCTTTTGAGTCTATTTTCTTTCAGTTACGGTGTAAGTTCTTCCACTTATTTTGGAATTTGAATATTCGGCAAATATTGCGATATGTTCGGCTCACGAGCCATTTTTCGGCCACCGCGACGCAGTTTTCGATCAAGTCGCTTCTTTACTTTTCGAACCATTTCTGCTGATGTTGCTGTTTTCTTCCGTCCACTTCCTTGACGTCGGACTACGCTACCTGTATCACGGTCTCGAGCGATGGTACGAGACACAAAAGATTGATTCACATTTATATGCTGAAGTGCTCTAACCTTGTCTAAATCCTCGTTCGGTATTGAAGGGCTCCGCGACGTCCTTTCCGACTTTAACTGCTGACCTTGTGCCACACGTTATCCTGCATAGTCGTATTTATTTTGCTGGAATGCCGAACGCAGACATGGCTTAAAACTGAATTGAATAATCGACCTTTATTAATGTCCTGGATTCCTTTTAAAGATGAACCGTGCTTAAGGCACTGAGAAGTTTACAAAATTTTTAAATTTTGCTCTATTGTATTCCACAAAAGAAACTGTCTGTACTAGATCCGATTCCTTTGTTGATCTAGTTCCTTTTGCTTTAGCTGTTCATGTTTGCTCTCGTTCACTTAGCGCCTTTTCAACGAATTGTTCAACCAGATCTTCAGTCGTTTATGTTTGCTTTAAATCTTTCCGTTCATTGAACAAATGAACTGGGACGCTTTTCTAAAAGAATCGATTATAATCTGTAATGTATAAGTCTTTGATAATGTATAAAGACTTTGAGAACTTACAGAGAGATTTCAGTAATCTACTCAAGAGTTGGGAACGAACTAGTTCATTTGAACTATTTCGCAAAATAAGCGATCGGTTCGGTTCGTTCTAGTTTCTTTTGCTCCACTTGATCATTTTTCCGCTCGCTTACCTAGTTTCTTTTGATTCGAACGTTCACCGGCCCTTCAATCGTTAATTTTTGATCTCATCCCGGTTCTTTTAGAGAGCGAACTGAATAAAATTGAACCGCGTCAGGAAGAAGATCTCACAACTCTAATACTTATACGAGTAGATTTGCCTAATAATGAAAATGCTACCATTTAATATCAAAAACAATCTATGGTTACAACGTTAACCCGTTTTTCCGAAGAAACAGGCGACCATTTGTAGTCTCCATACCACATGTGGACTGCATACAAAAATTGATCCCTATCTAACTAAGTTCTCTCCATTCCACAAAAGATACCCACAAGCAAGAAATTCACTATATTTATTATAAAAAAATACATGTGCGTTACGTGAAGAACCAGTCTTTCCGAAGAAACGTGGTATCATTTGCTTCTAAGCACTTTTTCCATGAACAACTTTGGCTCACCTTACAAGACCCACACGGTCAATCTCTGTTTTTTTTCGGGTTCTTGCGAATAGATGCATGATTCGGCACCTGAGAAGGTCTCATAAACGTCTTTTGAAGCACCGGGATCTATTATTTTTAAAATTTTGTTTGCTCAAATCGACAGGTTTTTTAGTTTATTTCAAATTTTGTGGGATTCAACGAGAACAATTATGTCTCTACCTCACAGTATGTCAGTTAACGATTTTGCAAAATGTTCACAAGAAAATTTATTTGTTTTAATTTAATTTTTTGACAAATATCTAGTAGATGACGCTCTTGGTTGTCGCCAAAATAGTTAAGTTCATCAAACACGGATGTCGCCTCCATCCGTTAGCATATACACCACAATATCGATGACGATGTTGTTCACGCACTGATTTTGATTTACATTTGGTTTGTTTCTCCGCTGTGGTTAGTAAAAAAACATAAATATCAAATCCGTAACTATTAAGGGATATTGCTTGCCTCCCCAGTCTGACAAATGTTAGGAGAAGAGAACAGATCATTTATTAAAACTTTATAATATGTATTCTTTATATTAATAGCCTGGAGATAGATAATATCGACAGTGCACCATAGATAGTGATCTGTGTTGTTGCTACCGATCACAGGGTGACATCCAGATTTAATGAGCGTGTCCACGCTGTGATGAATTAAAACAGCGACTCCAAGCTGTCATATAGGTAACTATTTTTATGGAATCTTAATTGTCTTCTCATAAACACCCTACGGATTTAGGTTAGAGCAAAAAGAAAACAATTATGAAATTAACAATGTTATTGAAATATTTATTGCTAATAACAATAAGCGTGGATTTTTTAAATATATTTTTAAAGACTATTTAGAAGTGTGGATTATTCAAACTGTTTTTCATGGATTTGATACGGTGAAAATGTGCCTTATCGAAATATTGGTTTTAGACCCCATGTTTCTTTGGAACAAATCTGATTCTGAAAATTTGGAGTCGATTTACACATGTCCGTCTGTTTGTCGAGCTGGCGGGTGCGCACGATAACTCTCGAAGGGAATGATCAATTTGATCGAAACTTTGCACATCTTAATATTTCTTCCAAACATAGTATAAGTTCGAAGATGGGGAATATCGGTCCACTCCTTCTGGTACCTCCCCCACAAAATGGTCAAAATTGTGCTAAAATTTTATAATAACATGCAAACGGACTATCCGATTTGAACGAAACGTTGTACAACCGATTATCTTTACCAAGCCTTGATCAAGTTGGAAGATGGGACCCCGTAGGTTCACTCCTTCTGGTACCTCCCCCACAGAGGGTCAAAATTTTCAATATTTATAAATCCATGGGGTGAGGGTATATATCTGTCGGCATAATAAAAAATAATTTCCACCGACTTATATGAAAGCATGCCATATTAGGAGGTATATATAAGCAATGTATTATCATTCAAGGAAATTAAGTTAAATAGAATCCCAGACACATTGATTATAAGACCGATCAGTTACTATAAAACCGCCCTTTTGGAGCACATTTACTGTGAGGTACATTTATAACCATTACAACTATATCCACGAATTTTGCAACATAATTAAACCCTTAATATACAATTCACTTAATCCCATGGTAGCCGCAAAATTAAGTGTACTACTATGTTACAAATAATAACGATTTGACCTCTTTATTGATACATTTCATGGTCATCAGCAATTTGCTATTTATATTAGAAAGCAGCAACATTAAAGGTTGTTGCTCCCACACCCGACCGACATTCATAAGTAGATAGCTCGTTCAATGATAGTAATTTTAACGATAGTTAAAGCACAGAATGGAAACAAACACCGTCATAAATGTTTGCCGTCATCAGAACCCTGGCTGGAAGATAAAGACACACACATACACACGAGTGAAGATAAACATACATTTAATATCAGATGAACTTTCGTAACAAATAGACATGAGTCCGTGCACTAATGTCCTGACGACGATATAATTTGTATGCCATTAGAACAAGAAAGTGAGGATATAGGAAGAATTACTTGTTGCATTGAAGTAGTTTTTAATGACGTAGGGGAACAAATGTGCAAAAATCGTATGGAGCAGAAAAAATAGTGATTTTAAATTTAAGTAGGGCCACTTTAAAGGGAAAAAGTTTCCTGTGATCTTTCAAAAGCTGATATGGATATATGGAGTCAACAATAGGCTATCGAACTACCATCGGAATCCCTTTGACTAAATCGGTGCTTTAGAAATACTTCATTTCATGGCGCCACTTTAAAGTAAAGGAAACATTTCCTTAACCTACTCTAACTGCTGCATTGGGAAATGCTTTATATAAAATTAGATGACTTATGCCATATAATTTTTCTTGTTTTTGTTTCATTGACATGGTGGCGTCCCACTTTATGCTACTTTATTATGTCCACCAACGGCAGCAGCAGCAACAACGTCAACTAGAGTAACTTAATAAAGTTAAACGTTTAGTGGGTTCATTGTTATTTTTTAATTAGCGTTGTCTACTTAAAATGGTGGGTGGTCGGTCATAGTACTACTTGACCAATTTGATTAACTTTTCTTGTCATCGTCATCGTTGAAAGGCTTGTCATTTTCAAGAGAGGATTGCCTATGGTGTAGTTTCCATGGAATGTCTAGCTGATTCACAAAATATTTTTAAAATGCACATGTAAGTTTGGCATGTTTTGTTTTCCTACAATATTAAAGCTAGTAGTCAATTAAATGTTGTTGGCTGTTTAATAAGAAAGAAAACTGATTCCATACACTAAAAGTAAGAGATTCGTAACACAAATAATATATTAAACTGCAAATGTTTACTCAAATTTTCCATAAATCGTTTCGCTACGTCCTTGATAAAATATTTTTAAATAATCCTCCTATCATGCTAGTTCTTGATAAAATATATTTAAAAAAACACACCATTTGTTAGTCCTTGACAAAATTTTCTTTAAAAAATCTACGCTTTTCTATAGACCTTGATAAAATATTTGTGAAAAATCCACGCTTATTGACAGTCCTTAAAAAATATTCTTAAAAAGTTTATTAAAAAAATCTACAGAATTTTGTTCATTATAACATATTTTAAAATCGTTTTTATAACAATTCAATGACCAATTGTAAATAATACAGGCAAAATAGTGGTACTCCCGGAAAAGTAATTCCTCGAGCTATTCAAAACCGCCTTAACTGGAAAAAATCCATCATGGTTTTATTGAAAAAAAAATTATAGTAATAAAATTTGAAAAGTTTTCATCGATGCCCATTGTGTGAAATCTAAAAATGTTACACCAATATGGATCCCGGCATTAAATAGCCCACTAGGTATACTTAAAAAAATAAATCATAAAAATCCATTTTGGAAATTGTTTTAAATTTATTGTTTTTGATTGAATTATTTTAAGGGATGAAAATATAATGACCTATTGTGCGAAATCTAAAAATGTTACACCAATATGGCATTGGAAAGCCCACTAGGTGTACTTTCAGAAAAATTTTATTTTTTTTAATTTAATTATTTCAAGGGATGAAAATTCAATGACCCATTATGCGAAATCTAAAAATGTTACACAAATATGGAACCCGGCGTTGAAAACCCCACTAGGTTTAGTTTCAAAAAATGCATATTGGATTTAAAAAAAAAAAAAAAAATTGATATTAGTAAAATTTGAAAAGTTATCATCGATGCCCATTTTGCAAAATCTAAAAATATTGAACCCGGCATTGAATATACCACTTGGTGTGTTTCCAGAAAATATATATTTCATAAAAACCCATTCTGGATTTTTTTAATTGATTTATTTCAAGGGATGCAAATTCAATGACCCATTGTGCGAAATCTAAAAATGTTACACAATATGGAACCCGACGTTGAAAAGCCCACTAGGTGTGTTTTCACATATATATACATCTTTCAAAAATCTACATCTAACCAATCCTTGAAGAAATATTTAAAAAAAAATCCTTGAAAAAAAAATTTTAAGAATCCACGCCCATGGTTAGTCCTAGAAAAACTATTTTAAGGAATCAAATCTATCGCTTATTCTTGAATATTTATTTAAAAGCATGCATGCATATTCCTAGTGCTTGAAAAATATTCATTATTCCACGCCTTTGGTTAGTCCTTGAAAACAATATTTTTAAAAATTCCACGCCTTTGGTTAGTCCTTGAAAACAATATTTTTAAAAATTCCACGCCTTTGCTTAGTCCTTGAAAACAATATCTTTAAATAATCCACGCCTTTGGTTAATTCTTGACAAAATATTTTTAAAAAATCTAAGCTCGTCCTTGAAAGACTGTTTTTAACTGATCCACACCTATCGCTTACTCTTGAAAATTTATTTTAAAAGTATTCACGCATATTCTTAGTCCTTGAGGAAATATTCTTTAAAAAAATCCATGCCCATTGCTATTTCTTATTAAATATTGTATATCAGTAGTATGCTTATGGGTAGGTATGCTTATGGGTGAAAATGACCGCTTAGAATCTCTGTTTTAATTCATCATAGCGTAGACACTCACATCAAATGTGCATGTCACCCTGTGATCGTTAGAGAAGACTCAAAGCAATATATATTCGTCACCAATATCATAACGATTTGGTAGTTTAAGGTTTGGGACTATGATGCCGACAACAGCGTCATCTAATGCATATTTTGGGAAATAATTATATAGGATATTGCGTAAAAAGTGTATATACAGTAAAGTACGGTTATAGAGAACGAGTTAGGACCGAGAAAATTAGTTCGTTATAAAAAAACTTCGTTATATCCAAGGTAAGGATTCCGAAATTGGTTGTTTTGACGTCATTTTGACAATTATGAAGATGATTCTCTTTTTCTATTTGTAAAGGTTGCCAGCGTTAGGGTATAAATTAACTTTTGTGCGGATTGTCATTGTTAAGTATTATGTATATTTGTATCAAGTTCGTTATAAACGACTCGAAAGAGTATAAATAATCACTTAAAATTACTTTGAAATGATCACTGCCCTTACAAGGCAAAATTCAAATAACAAAAAATAAATAAACGAATTAAAATAAATCAGAAGTGGACGACCGAAACAATAGTTCGTTATAAAAAAGTTAGCTAGTTCGCTATAAGAGTAATGATTTGTATGAAAAATCTGTCTTAAAACTTCGGGACCAGGAAATGAGTTCTCTATAAAAAATATTCGTTATAAACGTACTCGACTGTATATACATTCGAATTCAGACTATAAAATATTGAATTTTATAATTTAATCGCACAAAAAGTTGGCAAGGTATTTACCTATTTCACTTCAGGCATCATTATTTGAAATTTGTCATATTGAAATCAATTCTCAAGGTTTATTTTCTTCAACTACCAAACACCTGAAATAATTTTATTTAGGACGTATTTCTCAGTGGAGTATTTATGGGCAGGCAGATAATATCACACAAAAATAATTACTTAAATGACACCTTGATGTCGCTGTTTCACTTATTCACAGCTGAGACACATACAGAAGATAAATATCGCTCTATGATTGATAGCTAAAACATAAATTCAAAATGTATACGTCATCAATATCATCATATATCACATTCTTCTTGTTTGATTCAGTCTGGTTCTGGACTTGTCTCCAAATTAAGAAATGCATCTACTTTCACATGCTGCATCCACAGATCTTCTTGAGTAAATTGAGGTTTTTTGGCAGGGCCTGTACCACATGCAGGGCAGTGCCCAATATTGAGATGACTGGACCATCCTGAACGTAATTAGGCCAAAACTACTCTTTTTTCTGAACAGCATCAGTATGAGTGCTATTTAGATAGGCGGAGATTTCTCTTTCTAGATCATGCACATCCTTCCTGACATGCCTGGGTTGGGGAGTCTTATCCACCATATGATGGTTAGGATCATTGTCCCTGAAGTACCCAAGCAGATACTGCAACGAAAGCACATTTCTATGCTGGAAATGGTCAAGTTCTTAGGCCGGCGTACTGACAATTTCTGACCAATAACATAATGGTTATGGCTGGTGTCTATGCTATCGGTGAGAGGCGACATCTACATTTTATGACCTAACAATTTTTGGTGACAAGATATGAGTAGTTTATTTTGAAATTAGTTTATGTCCATGTTTCATAACTAACTGAGATTTTTAACAGATTGGGTTTGATTTGTTTCAAAAATATCATTAAACCTGATAGAATATAGAACTTAATATGTTTTGTAAACTTTTCCAGAAAACCAAGATATGTATCAGAATCTAAAATGGACTTATACCACTTTCAAAATAAACGACTCAAATAACCTCATATATTGGCTATTACAAGAAATAATTTAATGAGATATTGATATTGAATATAATAATAAAAAATATGTACCTACAACTCATGCTGTTTCTTTAATTCTTGTAGGTCTTTCATAAACCCACTAGGAATATATTTTAAAATCAATCTAAATATTTTATTAAGTTATGTCTAATTTTTCAATTTATATATAAATTTTATAATTTTTAATTATAATGGATACAAATTTAATTTTGTTAATTTCTCTCATTTCAGTGATAATATCGATGTGCTGGTTGGCTGGAGCCATTGTCGGCTTTCTACCGCTCTTCGGGTGGCATGCAGCGGTGGATACCAACCAAGCCTGTCTCTTTGTTGAGGTAATGGATTACAATTATTTGGTGTTCCTGTATTTTGCAACCATAATTACACCCGCTCTGCTGATGATGGCATTCTATGCCCATATCTATAAGGTTATCATCAAGCAGGTACGACAAATTGTCACAATGAATCCAATGGGTGATACCAGTCGGCGGAGCTCTACTGCTCAGATACATAACAACAATGGCAGCAGTATTACTGGTCGGGGTCCATGTCATGGTGGTACTATGCTGCGTGTGCTGGGAGCAGCACGGAAGCGGGATGTTAAGGCCACTCAGAATCTTTCGATTATTGTATTGTTCTTCATGATCTGTTGGATTCCGCTGTATACAATAAATTGTATACAGGCATTTTGTCCGACATGTTCGATACATCCCAAATTGACGCTGTTCTGTATAATCTTGTCACATTTGAATTCGGCTGTAAATCCAATTTTATATGCCTATCATTTAAAGGATTTCCGATTGGCAATGAAAAATCTGATATTACGTGTTATGGGTATTGAGGTGGAGGTGACATTGGATGCCCAACATCGCTACTCATTGGCCTCACAACATCGTCTACAATCGATGGATGTTAGCTCGAGAAATAATGTTCAGACAAGGATCTATATAGGTAAGAATGAGTGTTTATAAAGAAAGAAAAATCAAGATATAAATCTGTCATCAATTTTTCTTTCAGATTCCCCGATTTGGTTGCGGCAACAGCAACAATCCTTGAAAAATTCCCAATTGGTGGCTAAATGTGGTGTAGTAACACCTTGCTTGAATAATATCCACCAAACTGTGGCCGCTGTGGCCTCAGTTACCACGGATATCGAACGTGATATGTGGAATATTCGCGAAGCCTCAAGCACTGCCGAGGCAGGAGAGATTAATTACATTTTCTCCGATGATAAGGATTCAGCGGCCCCAACACCACCTCCCCGACGTAAACGCAAAAAGACCCAAAAATCAGAAGGCTGTGAAAGTCCTTATTCCTATGACAATTGCACCTATACACCCAGCCCAGAGGGTGATGATTTTGAGGAGGTATTCCTACCGAGCAGACCACAGGAATCTCAAAATGGTGGTGTGGATCATAAAGTACTCAACGAAAGTCTTATTGCATGTACCATGCGTGATAAACTGCGTTCCGATATAGATGATAGACCGCCGAGCACCCCGCACTCTCAAAGCGATTATGAAATACCAAAGAATGATAAAGATTCCAGTTCAACAAGTACACCACATCATCATCATCAGCTGGGAAATTCAATCGCCGATACTCCGCCCCTAACGCCAAAACAAATACAACAACTGAAACAAATGGATGGCCTACGATCTTCCATGTCCAATGGTTGCTTAAGCGGCAATTCCATTTATATTATAGACAGTGATTCGAACCCGACAACACCGGGTCATAAACCCAAATATCGTAAAACTGCCCATATCACGAGGGCATTAAATTTACAAAATAAATCTTTAACACGTTCCTGTTCATGTACCAGTGATACCTCAATTTCAATGTCACCGCAAAGGGATGTGGAACCGCCAGGCACTACCAATACCGCCATCAATAAACATTCCAATAGTAATAATTCTCTGAGCAATCATCACTCAACATCCAGTCAAAATCTGCCGATAACTTCGAATAGCAATAACCCATCTGGCAATTCGCAGAATAACAACAATCTTAATTACTTTACATTTCATCACCCTTCTGCGGATTATCAATACCATCAACCACATCACTCCCATCCACATCGAATACGTAATCCACAACACCATCATCATCAGGAGAAATTTAGTCCCTTAAAGGCCATGAGTAATCTGATATTCCCTCCAATTGTAAAACATTCCAGCCTATTTCAATTATTCCATCCCAGTTCCCCGCCCAGTAATGCGGAAACAACTCAAGAAAATTCCGCAGTAACATCGATGGCAAACTCTTCAAATTCTCACCAGCCTGCAGCAGCATTAACTTCCAAATCCAAATCTTCACACCACCAACAACAACCAGAAACGACTGATAATGTTAATAAAACAACAAATATTTCTAATATTCCTGATCCTCGCGCCATTGATGAGGATGCCACCAGTAATTCGTTTACTTCCTTAGCCACCGAAGTGATTGATGTTTCCTCACTTGAAGTACCAAGACTACCTGAAATTCGGGCCGATAGTTGAGTATTACCGTTAGAAGTTTTAATATAACAATACTCATAGTTTAAGTTAAATGTGTAGATAAATACAGTAATTTGATTAGTTAATGTTGTTGACCAATTTAAGCGAACAAAATTGTGTTTCCCCCTAGGCTATAAGTTGTATACGAGTATTGCTAGGAATGTGTAGATAATTATAAACTAAAGTAATCTTGAAATTACGGGTGATATGTTGGTTGAGGTTAACATTAAGAAGAATTTGGACCCAGTATTTTCTCGTGTTGTTTTCAGTAACTAGAAAAAGTTTTAGGTACATAATTCCCTGAAACCCAGGGCCTAAATAGCTTGTTTTCGACACAACCTTTATCAGTAGGGTTTTTATGCGAAGGCGTGAAATATCACATAAAAATAGTGTTTGGAATAAGCGCTTGGTTATTCAAACATTTTTTTAAAAAAACACTAGGGAAACAGTGGAAATATTTCTTTTTTATTATTAAATAGGCTATTTTGAGGTCTAGATATTTTTAATATTAAGAAGAATTTCGACCCAGTAATTTTCCTGTTGTTTTCAGAAACTAAAAAAATAGCTACATAATTCCTTAAAACCCATGCCATAAATAGCATGTTTTCAACATAACCTTTATCGGTAGGGTGTTTTTGGGAAGGCAAGCAATATCCCATAAAAATAGTGTCTGGAATAACCGCTTGGTATCGCTGTTTTAATTTACCATAGCTGAGACAAGCACACCAAATGTTGATGTCACCCTGTGATCGATATTACAATTTGCTGCAAGACCGACATATTTAAAAAAAATCGATTTTTGAGTTAACGATCCAAAATTATTCGCTATATCAGACTTCACGTTGAGAAAAAAATATCAGATGAAGTTATAATGTTCCTTGTAAGCTTTAAGTAAATTGAAAACATAAACGCATTTTCGGCAAACTCGATCTTGTTGATGTATCCCTCTTGAATCAAATGAGAGGTATGTCATAAATTGTAATAGCGATCACAGGGCAACATCAACATTTGGTGTGTTTTTCTATGCTGCGGTAACATTTGGTATGTTTTTCTATGCTGCGGTAACATTTGGTGTGTTTTTCTATGCTGCGGTAAATTAAAACCGCGATACCTAGCGGTTATTCCAGACACTATTTCATGGGATATTGCGTGCCTTCCCAAAAACATCCTACTAAAAAAGGTAAAAAAATTACTTAAGGCTATTTTATTCTGAATTTCAATTTACATTTTATCAAAGTGCACGAATTTTATTCTACAGATTACTATTTATCCCAACATCTAGAATTTATCCGCAAATTTCGGATGCGATATATTCACATTTGTAATATGTTTAATTCGATGTTGGAAACACTATTCATTTTATTTTGAACATAACGTCAATAGAGTGTTTATGAGAATAAAAACTCGATCCCATAAAACCCAGTTGCTGGAATGACTGTTTGACGTCGCTAATTTATTTCACCACAGCGGAGACACACACACCGGAAATATATGCCACCCTATGATCGATAACAAAGACACAAAGTATAATTTAAGTTTCACCTTAATTATCATTAATGGTTGGTACTTTTGCTGTCGATAAAAGCGAGAGGCACGTACATTTGAAACTATGCTATCTAGTGGCTATTCCAAAAAATAAATTTTATTGACTATAATAATCTACGTTTTCGTAACATTTAAATTTTCTAAACTGACAGCTTACCAAAAATAATATGGTCGCATGAGCTTGTAACGACACGATGCCTTATCTCGACTAGCAGAATCAATCTAGCTATGTGTGTCCGTCCGTCCATTATAATTTAAATTCTTGAAAAGTGTCTGCAACCAGCAGGATGTTTATTACCACACTATCCATCCCTAGAAGGTTCCAGTATTTCAGCCAAATTGAGGACATCTGACGGCAAATTAACACAATATATCCTAAACAATTTGGTTTTTGCTGATGGTGATGTTAGGTTAGGAAACAATAATTCCATTATTTTTATATAAAAATCCTCCCTAGATACCAATTTTTGAATTTGTATTAAAAAAAAAAGGACTAGCGTTGTCTTGTTGGAACACGACACCTCTCCTGTTGGCCAATTCTGGTCAATTGCTATTTTCAAACGGTCCAGTTGTTGATAGTAGAGATCAGAATTTTGCGTTTGGTTATATGGAAGCAACTCATAATAAATAATCTCCCTCCAGTTCCACCAAATGCATAGCAGAACCTTCCTGGCCGTTAGTCCTGGTTTTGGCCACCGTTTGAGGTGCTTCACCGCCCATAGACCACTATAGTTTTCGCACAGGGTTATCGTATGTGCTCCATTTCTCATCTCCAGCTTCATTCGATTCATCCTATTTTTTCTGTTAATTAGTGTGGCACCCAAACATCGATCTTCTTTTTGAATCCAACTTTATAAATGGTTTTATGGTCGTGTTTTGTTCTTGGGTGATGTTACGACTGCTAACATGCCGGACAACTTCGATTATTTCTCCGATTTTATAGACATTTTCGACGACCTAGTGGTTTTCTTTTTCCCCAACCTAATATAATCGTAAAGTTTTCCAATCCGGGAATATTGTTATGGTGCTTTCAAACCTTGTACTTTTCACTTTATACATATTGTTATAAAATCTTAACCTACAATTTGATAAATAAAATTATACAAAAAATTGGCAAAGAAATATTTTAAGTCCTTCCTAAAATTTTATTTAATATTTTCTTTTTTAGAATTCACATACATAGATTTGTAACTAGTTAAGTGCCATAAATCAATAGATTTATTTTAAAATTTTCTATTATATAACCTAAGGCTGCCAAAGATGTATGTTTTTTCAGTACATTTTCAGTATTAAGAGGAAAAAATGTAAATCTTATTTCTTCTAACATATCACCAAATGTAATTATGTATATATGTAACAGAATGTATGTATGTAGTATATGTCAAAAGCTAATATAAATCCCTTCCTTTTCTAAGCAAAATATATTTATAAAAACAAATGTGCTAAAACATAATTTGCTATTAATAATAATTACTACATTATAATAATTGTTAAATATTTCTTTAAATAAAATACTATGTATATGTTTCAACAGGTTTTGAAACAAAAAAAAACAAAAACAAAATGTTATATATACCAAAAAAACTGAAAATAATATTCTAAAACACATTAAAAACGCTACGAACAAAAAATACTTTAAGTGTTAATAAAAAATACCAAATATGCAATGTTAAAAATTCGGTATTTTCTTTTTGGGAGAAGGATAGATCCCGAATTCTTCACCTAGCAAAATGTCCTATATACTGTGAATTTAAAACCTTTCTTCCTACTCCGGTCCTTTTCAATAAATAATGATATATTTAGTACATCTGAAATCTATTTTACTAACGAGCCATCAGCTTTGGTCGATAAGTTCGGAAAAGATTTCCGAAAACTTATTGTTGATGGTTTCAATCAAAGAATTTCTCAAAAAGAACTATATTACTGATGATTACAAATTTATCGAATGTTATCACCATATTCTGTGTAGATTTTCAGAAAAGGCTATCGGCCTCAAAAAAAACCGACAAAAGTTTTATTTGTAAGAGAGATTACACAGTTCCCTTCAATTCGGTTCCAACATTGATAGAATACTTATATATTCTAGTAAGGAAAATAACTGTTTCTCGACCTTCAATTGATGCTGAAGAAGCATCTCATATCTAGGCATATTTAATTGAAAATACTACATTTTTCCAATCGCACGACGGCCGGTTCCATGTACCGGATTGACTCGAAAACCCAAACTTCGACCAAAGGTTCGAACCCAGAAACTATATGTTCGTGTATTTTTTCAACATGGGTGCTACATTATCCAGAATGTTTGCTCCTTATCCTTCTGGCCCGTGTCGCATCCACCATAGGTCTATATCGGTGAGATTGATTGGATGCGGATTTCAGGAATTAAGAGAGGTACAGGAGTATAGCGTGCTGTGCCAATGCAGACCCCAGCGAGTCGTCGTCTTCGAATTACGTGACAGCCCCGCAAATGTCCACAACAGCAATCTGCCCTGCAGCCATTTACACCAGTGATGCTCATATTACTTACATTGGTATTTGTATGTTACTCTCCCGCCTATGCGGACAGATCTAATTTGAGAGAGAATATGTGAGGTTTGTTTTTACGAAAACGTAAAGGGCTGAGCAACACTGATTTACACCACACATTGCAGTCACAACTCCTGATAATGTCTCAGTTGTCCAATTGAAATGCGATGGACGTCGAGGAAATGCCGACGAGATCGTGGATTTTGTAAGTCGCAGAGGAATTATGGTCGTAGCGATCCAGGAAACTGAATAACACCTGCACCAGTACAGACCCATCTCGCTTGAGCTAGATTCTAGTGGCCCATACATGGAATGTATAAGTGTAGCGATCAAGTGTGGTACGGGTATAGGTGTTTAAGGTATAAATTCCGCCGTTAAATTGCTGTGCCCCGCATTACTTGCCAGATATTAGTCATATTTTGGAAGTCAATAACTGTCTGATGATAGGGGATCACCTCCCTATTAGCATATCCATCAATAGACCACCCGACTTCGTAACATCTGGCTCTCCCATGGTTTAGGAATGTACGGTGGTACATTCCTAAACCATGGGAGAGCCAATTGGCAAGAGTTCAGGAATTTCACTAATCGTCTCTTCTGAGAACTGCCCAATCCTTCTGAAGCTAAGGTAGCAGAAAGAAATTTCCGATTACCCGTAAACTGCTGCAACCGCTCGATATATACCTGCGGGTCGTAATCCCTAATTGATACCTAACTTCCCAGCAGAGGCAGCGGGATTAGCAACTGAGCGTAATGAGTTTCGTCGTACTAAACCCAAAATAAGAGAACTGATAATGGAAATAAACAGGTTAGTCAGCGAGCATATGCGGAAAAGGTGGCTGGACATCTGAAGTGTTGTAACATCAGTACCGGAGTGACAAAATTGTGGGCTACGGTGAGTGAGTAAAGTTAGTTGGCGAGCACAAGCGAAAATGTCGCTAGAACATCTGAAGTGTTGCTACATCAGTACCTGAGTGAGTAAATTGCGAGCAACTGTTAAGTCGCTCTCGAACCAGGAGCGAGTTGTTTCACCGGCAGTTTGTTGAGCACCCGAGAGCGACATGGCTATGAGAAGAGTATTGCGCCGCATACGATCTGTTGTGTGAAACAGATGGAGGATGTAGCAAATGCCATCAGAATCGCAAAATCATCCAAGGCGCTTGGTCCGGATGAATTTTCTACGGTGATGTTGAAGCAGCTTGATGAGCCGGGCGTATTGTACCTAACCAAGGCCCTAATAGTTTCCGATGCCTGGAAGCCTGGTGGTCCCGCTACAGAAGCAAGGGAAAGATGCCAGCAAATGTGTCGCCAGTAGTTAATACTCTTGAGGCATTGCTAAGTGCAGCACGCATTTATGATTAACAAGAAATAAATATCAAGCTTCCAGAGTTGAAATTCGCATTCTTGACATACTGTATTGTATTTTACAGGGACTCCGACAAATATTTTGAGGGGTTGCAAACAGAATGGCAAATTCTGTTTCTTAGTTGCAACATTTAGGATTCCAATTCCACCCGTCCACACAAGTCCAAAGTGTACCAAATTTAGTACTTTTCTTACCCATAAGTACGAAAAATTACCATAGTCATGCACTCCAATAACAATCTTTAATTTAACGATTCCAGTCCTATCCGTTCACCATCAACCAAATTGCACCAAATTTCGTACCATTTGTTACTTTTCGTAGACGTAAGTACGATTTTCCAAAACTTTCTCTACACTACAAAGTAGACATCTGCAAGAATGTACTCGTACAATGAATGCCCATCCACATTCATGGGTGTTAAGTTGTATTCAGAGTACACAACAACATTGAATGAGTGCAAATGAATTCAACCACCGAAGTTGTGTTGTTCTTCGTTGTGCTTTGTCCGATCAAACGATCAAACTCGAAAGCACAACATGCAGTATGATGGATTACAAGAACATGTTATACAACATCAATGAGTCCAGTGAGTGAACATCATGCATTGTATTTTGTATTCTCTGTTTTCATTCAACGACTTAACATTAATGGTGCGCATTCATTGTACAGGTACATTCATGCAAATGTTTACCTCTTACACTCTTTAAAACTTTATCAGTGAGCAATAGTGAGAAATAATATCTTTTATTTTTTTTTTCTATTAAATGCAAGTAATTAAAAACTCTAGAAAAATAAGTAAAAGTTGAATGAAATGACGTAAGAAAAAACGTCGGAATCTTCCTTAAGGGATATACAAAAATAGACCTATGCAGAAAATTTTCCCAAATATTGCAAATTAGAGTACAAAGTTATATGAGGAGTACAAATAAGTATTTGTGGAAATACATACGCAATTTTTTTTTTTTGCGACTTTAAGACTTTTCATTTGTTTTTCATGTTTTCGTGGCCTTTGGTCATTTTCTTACAAATTGTCTCTCATTACATTTCTTTATACCTGTAATAAATGTGTACTTTTGTTGATTTTTTACATGCTAATATTATTAAGTAGAGTAAAGATTGTTTATTAAAAAATATGAATACAAATAAGTAAAACGTCCTTAAGTTCGACAGGGCCGACCTTTTTATGCTCACCGCCGTGATGTGAACAGTCAAATTCTTAAATTGATCGGTATTTTTATATGGGTTTTATGCCATGGTAAATAACTACCAAGAGAAATATAAAAAAATACAGGCTATTGGAAATTTGGGCTAGGACCTTGTACATACCGTAATCCTCAAATTGTCAAAAATTTGGTGTACAGTTTTGGGGGGTATATACCATATCGCGGACAGATAACGATAATTTTTTTGTAAAAAAAGGATTGGACACCCAATGAAAACCAAAACCCCCCCCCCCTGGCCGCCCCCCTGCGTACATCCCTGCCTCATAAATACCTAAAATACCAAACTACAGACAATTCGGCTGAAAATCATGTCCAAAATCCTAAATATAAAATGTTGACTTAAAGCCTTTACGTGATGTTAAGTTAGTGACATGTGATAAATTGGACTTAGCGCCTTTACTCATTAATACAAAACAACAATAACAAAAGAGATAAATATATTTATTTAAATATATATATATATAAGCTATATCGAAATCTAAACCGATTTCATCGAAACTTGTCACAAATTAAGTTATACTAATTTCAGTATGTTTTGTGCATATCGGCCACATTTTGAGATCTTGGTGCATCATTTACTTAAAATCGGACGAACATATACAGTGGTGGCCACAGAATTAAAACATTTACTGTGGTAAACATTTTTTGGTCAGCCCTCGATTCGTTTGAAGTATTTTTGAAATTTTTTTAATTCAGAACACTTCGATATACTGCACTCAAGAGATTTAGTGTGAAAATGGAAAATTATTTCATGCAATTTTTCCATAAATAACGGTTTTTATGAAAATACATCGACTTTGAAGTGGCCATATAATTAAAACATTGTGTGATTTTTTACTAGACTGCATTTTTTGAAAATATTTTTTAAAAAAGCTCTATAATTTAGTTAAATTATGTAAACTAAGCACCGTTAAAATCATTTACTGATAAAATTTTTCGAAAAAATCTGTAAAATCTATCAAAAATGCCAAAAATGTGTTCAGTACACCTTACATTCAGAAAATAACCCTTATTATAGAAAATAAAGGTCCGAATGCACCAGAAATTTATAGAATTAGTAGAAAACAATAAATAATTCTCAAAATAAATAAATATTTGAAATAAAAACTCAAAAAATTGGAATTAACCTAAAAGAACGATTAAATTTCGATAGCCTTTATTGAAGAAGGCCGGAATATTTTTGCAGTATGTGAGGAAATATCGATTGATATTGGCATTTATTATATGAAATCGATTGTTCGAGTAGTACACAATATATTTGATCAAAAAATATACCAGTCACAACAGAAAGAACAGAGATCAACACCTAGGTTGACGAGTAAAAGTTTCTGCCACACAGCAGCATTTTTGATGCTCAACTCAAGACTTTAAATATTTGTCAAATTGTAAAATTTGTCTTTCATTTAGGCTAAAATAGATTAAATGGGCATTATTCTATTCAAAAAATATTATTTTGGAAAAATATTGTCATGTTCAATAGATTTTAAGGGTCAAGAGTCAACCATCAAACATGATGCTGTGTACCAGAAACGTTTTCTCGTCAACATAGGTGTTGATCTCTGTTCGTTCTGTTGTGACTGATAATTTTTTTGATGAAATATATTCTGTACTACTCGAACAACCGATTTGATATAATAAATGCCAATATCAATCGATATTTCCTCACATACTGCAAAAATATTCCGGCCTTCTTCAATAAAGGCTATCGAAGTTGAATCGTTCCTTTAAGTTAATTCCCATTTTTTTGAGTTATTATTTCAAATATTTATTTATTTTGAGAATTATTTATTGTTTTCTACTAATTCTAGCAATTTCTGGTGCATTCGGACCTTTATTTTCTATAATAAGGGTTATTTTCTGAATGTAAGGTGTACTGAACACATTTTTGGCATTTTTGATAGATTTTACAGATTTTTTCGAAAAATTTTATCAGTAAATGATTTTAACGGTGCTTAGTTTACATAATTTAACTAAATTATAGAGCTTTTTTAAAAAAATATTTTCAAAAAATGCAGTCAAGTAAAAAATCACACAATGTTTTAATTATATGGCCACTTCAAAGTCGATGTATTTTCATAAAAACCGTTATTTATGGAAAAATTGCATGAAATAATTTTCCATTTTCACACTAAATCTCTTGGGTGCAGTATATCGAAGTGTTCTGAATTAAAAAATTTTCAAAAATACTTCAAACGAATCGAGGGCTGACCAAAAAATGTTTACCACAGTAAATGTTTTAATTCTGTGGCCACCACTGTATATGGGGGCTATATCTAGATCTGAACCGATTTTCAGGAAACTTAACACACATCATTCTAGACCTAATTCAGTACGCTATGCCAAATTTCGTGCAAATCGAAAGATATATAGGGAGTTTGGCACACCATTTACATAAAATCGGACGAAAAGATATATGGGAGCTATATCTGAATCTGAACCGATTTTCACGAAACTTAATACACATCATTCTAGACCGATTTTTCCCAATTTGAATAAATACTAAAAAGGAACCATGTGTCTATCTAGTTTCCTTTTGCCTGTTTTAAAAAATTGGCTTTACATATAAGGGGGCCAATATTGATTACTTCTCGGGAGGATATACTTAAATGTGGACTGAAAAAGGCCATTTTGGATCGTAACGGTTTAGTTTTGTATCTCGACACCCCCGAAGGTAGTAATATTACAACAGAAGTACATACGGACTAACTAATAATGAGTCTTAACATAATATAGGTTATAAACTGACAATTTGTAGTACTGAATATCCCCCACACTGTGGGTTATCTAATTCGAACCCAAATTAAAACGAATTTTATATGTTTAAAAGTGCGTTTAAAAACATCTAAATATTGAAAAAAGAGAAGTAGCGCTATATAGTGGATACATTACTAGATATTCATAAATGTTGCCCTTATTAAGAATATATATACTTTATATGGGCGGAAATTAATATTTCGATGAGTTACAAACGAAAAAAAAAACATAACATACCCTTCATAATTCTGTGGATTGTATAAAAACCATAATATATCTTCATTTAATTCGGGTAATTCGAATACTACTGTATAATTCGACACACACATTGTGTAAAACATGTTCGTGTACGAACTGGTCGCATTTGTTCAAACTTTGTGTGTTACAACATACATTCATACCGAAGTAAACATACACAATGAATACCAGTTCGTCGAGTCTGAAACGTGGATTGTATGAATCAAACGAATATACAACAAATTCGAAACTCTCATACCTGAAGCAATTCATGTTTGTTGTACCCTCACTCATTGCACTTCATTTCAAACAAATTTATAGAATAGAAGCCATTACTTTGTGTGAGTGACTCATGGGTGGTGTTTTTGTGCATTCATGCAGATGTCTACTACAAAGGTAATTTTATTCATAAGTATCCATTCATTCATATTCATTCAGTATCCCAGCCCTATCCGTTTAGTACTTTTCTTACCCATAAGTACGAATTTCCTAAACTACACTCCAACGATCATTTTAATTCCCAATTTCAAGGCTCCTGCTCTATCTATTCAGCTATATTCAACTTGAACCAAATTTAGTACAATTTAGTACTTTTCGTACACATAAGTACGATTTTTTACAGCTAACAAAAGCCGGTACTCCAATAGTAATCCAAATTCCTATTTTCGAAACTCCATCTCAATACGCCCAACTAAATGCAAATAGTACCATATAGTACTCATACACATAATTACGAATTTCTAAAACCATTTTAATACATCAAAAATATATACAATTTGTACTAAATTTAGT
This sequence comes from Musca vetustissima, assembly GCF_032173495.1. Taxonomy (NCBI): domain Eukaryota; kingdom Metazoa; phylum Arthropoda; class Insecta; order Diptera; family Muscidae; genus Musca; species Musca vetustissima. The sequence goes on along the minus strand of NW_026873589.1, from coordinate 121,738 downwards.
AAAGTTGAATACTTTTCGTACCCTTATTGGTCGAAAATCCTTTTGTACAACTTTCTAACATTCCATCAGTGACACACATTCCAAATATCAGAATTCTAGCTGTTCACGTTTGCCCAATACAAAGGGTACCATATTTAGTACAATTCAGTACTTTTCCATATTAAAGTAAGTACCATATTTAGTTCATTTCAGTACTTTTCGTATACTTCTAGTTCGAATTTTCTAAAATCCAGACTTACACCAAAAACAACCCACACTCAAAATTTCTAGCGCCGTTTCGTCTTGGCGATGATTTGTCAGACATTCATTCACTTATCACTAAGCTCTTTTATATACAATATTTAGATATTTTGATCTAAACATTACCTACATTAAAAAAACACCATTATTTACATAAAATACTTCACTACATAAATATTTCCAACAGGGTGTGTGTTGGGTTATCATTTCGCTGTGATTGGCCACCAATGCACAAAACATCTGTCAGTTTACAAAACACTCAGAGAGCGAGAGAAACTAAGAGCTGTCAAACTTCTTTCACGTGTATTTTAAACGGAAAAACATTTAACTACAAAACTATTTTGTTCAATAGGCAAATTATTAAATAAAAATTGTTTTGATTCCAACACAGTTCCTATAGAAATATTTTGCATTAAAAGTGGAATATGTCTTCATCGTTTTTCCTTAAAAAAGAACCCAAAAACAATAAGAAACGGAAGGTAAGTTGTTGACCACACAACATCAATGCAACAATTTGGATTTGTTTAATGTGGATGGGTTTTTTTTCTTTACAGTTCCAAGGAGGTGCTGGCGCCAAAGGAAAAGGCAAAGATAAAACAACAAATGAAACACCTGCCAAGAAAAGACCACAAAAAGATGATGAAGAAATTGCCAGTGATAGTGAATTTGAAAGCGGTCTAGATGGCGAGGGTGCACCAAATTTGGTTTTCTCTTCAGATGAGGCCGAGGAAGAGACACCACAAGACAAACGTTTACGACTGGCCAAACAATATCTCGAAGAAATAGAAAAGCAGGAAGCGGATAAAGCAGAAGATCGTGAATTACATGATCATGTTGCCCATCGACTGCAAACAGAATATTTAGATAGTGTTGGAAAATTAAGAAAAAATATTGCAGGCTCTATAGAGGGCTATGATGCAGAGAATATTGTAAAATTGAAACATAAGAAGCAACATTTACCCTTATGCTCGTTGGCCTTATCACCCGATGGTGAATATTTATTTTCCGGTGCAAAAACACAATTTGTTTTAAAATGGAATCTGAAGACACTACGTGTTGAGGGTTCTTTCAATGTCCAGCCATATAATGAAGACAAAAATACAGATATTAAACGGCGATCACATGTTATAGCGCTATGTATCTCATCGGATTTTCGTTATTTAGCTTTAGCCGATGGTGGCCATACAATACAGATATGGTGTCCCAAAGAATTGAAACATTTAAAAACGTTCCATGGTCATCGAGATGTGGTTACCTCATTGGTATTTCGTCGAGATACACATGAATTGTATTCAGCTTCCAAGGATAGATCAGTGAAAATATGGTCATTGGATGAAATGGCCTATGTGGAGAGTTTGTAAGTAGAAACTTGGAGTCTGGAAAAAATGTGTTTGTGTAGATCCAAGGCAGCAAAGGGCAAGCTGATTGTGCCTTTTTAAAATAAATTTAAATTGAATGGTAGTTATATCCGAATTTTATAAGATCAATGGAAATCGATACAAAACTGGCATTTAAATGGCAATTGGTTGGTAATAAAATATGTTATAATATCAATACCTGATGTGTCCTCTATATAAAAATATTATTTTCTATCTCTTGCCTTGTGGACCTACCCAGACCCTATAGAATATTTTAATACTAAATCTCTTTACTCTAAAATTTTTAGATTTGGTCACCAGGCACCAGTAACTGGCATTGATGCTTTATCCCGCGAACGTGCTGTCACCTCCGGTTCTGATTGTACTTTGAGAATTTGGAAAATTACCGAAGAGTCTCAATTAATCTACAATGGGCATCGAGACAGCATTGAAGCTGTTAAATTTTTGAATGATGAAAATTTCATATCATGCGGAACTGATGGGTAAGTAAAAATAAAAAGAAGAAACAGATAAGTTCGGGCCCGCAAAACTATTTCCATATCACGGCACCGCTCATTGTCGATATTTTAATGGTATCAGGATTATGTTTTGACATAGCTGTCATTTTTATTTATTTTTTTTCTAATTTTTAATTAATAATTCTAACCTTATTTAATTTACGAGAAGACATTCGATGTTTTCAAACATAAAATTTATCTTCCCAGAAAATTTTCAATGTAGGTCAATGTTTTGTCATAGCCCCTATAGATATTTCTACATAGACGAGCTGAAGGCAGCCTCTATAGACGAGCTGAAGGCAGTCTCTATAGACGAGTTGAAGGCAATCCCTATAGACGAGCTGAAGGCAGTCTTTATAGACGAGCTGAAGGGAGTCTCTATAGACAAGCTGAAGGGAGTCTTTATAGACGAGCTCAAGGGAGTCTTTATAGACGAGCTCAAGGGAGTCTTTATAGACGAGCTCAAGGGAGTCTCTACTTGATCATTCCATCAAATTCGCGGCCTTCCCCTTCTGCGTGTACCATCAGTTGGCTCGCTTTTATATGCCTTTTGTGCTGGGGCATCCTCATCAATTCTCACAAAATGACCTAGTCACATAGTCGCTGCAGCTCGATACGCATGATTATGTCTATGCCCGAGAATAGATGGTACAGCTCATGGTTCATTCTACGGCGATATTCACCTTCAACACAGATTGGCTCATAGATCTTTCGGAGAAATTTTCTCTTAAACACTCCAAGAGCTGCATCATCTGCTTGCGCAAGTACCCAAACTTCAGATCTATATAGCAGCACTGGTAGTATCAGAGTCCAAACATACACTGGTTTATTAGACCATAGATCATCTGTTGACCAACACTACACTCCTCCGAATTCCAAAACTGATGCCATTAGTTTTATTTATTGCGGTACTGAAGTATATAAAATTGTTCACTACATTAAAGCTGTAGTTTTCAAGTTCCACGGTTGGTCGGAGTCTACTGGACGTCTTGCGCGTTGATATCATCTTGGTCTTCTCGCCATTTACTGCCAGTCCGCCTTTAGCCGACTCCTTCTCAATTCGTTCAAAGGTTGCTGTTAGCGCTCGCAATATTTGACCCATTATGTCGGCATTTGCATCTCGTATGAACGTTTCCAGCAGGATGTAAAAAAGCTCACACGATAAACTGCCACCTTGTCTGAATCCTCGTTCGGTATTGAAAGGCTCGACTTTAACTACAGACCTTGTGCCAGTAAGTGTTATCCTGCAAATCTGTATTAAATTTGAAGGAATGCCGAACCCAAACATACCTTCAAACTCCTCTGAGCTGATTGGGAAGTCGAATGCGGCTTTGTAGGCGATGAAAAGGTGGAATGTGTCGATGTATTTTTCGTGGGTGTTTTCCAGGATTTGGCCCAGTGTTAAAATCTGGTCAATGGTGGATTTGCCAGGCCTGAATTGGTATGGTATTCCTCTAGCCAAATTGCACTAATCAGTTGGTGCAGGTTCGGCTGGTAACCCATCGGCAGCTGCTGCTTTATTATTCTTCAGCCGATTGATTTCTATTCTGACCTCATCTCAGCTAGGTGGTATACACATTATACCGTCATCACTTATTGATTCTGGGATATCATCTTCTTCGCCACTATTTGATATCAGAAACTTTGCAAAATGCTCCATCCAGATCCTCATCACGCTGTCTGTATCTGTCACAGGTTTCCTTCTTCATCTCTACAGTTCGGTGTTTTACTCGTTGCAAAATTTCCGGACTTCATAAGCTAGACATCAAAAATATCCTTACTAAATTACGCTTCTAAAGCATTGAAGGCTGTCATGAGAATATTCGAAAAGGGGTCTGAAAAAAAGTAGTATTAAAATGTCCACGTCTATAGCTTTGAAGACTTGGAAGACAATCTTAGAAACGTCTACATACAGGCTTCAAAAATACTTATAAACATTTCAGAATTAAAATTTTAATATCATTATTCTAGGTATAAGTTTCTCGAGTAGTATAAGTTATGTTGTTTTGTGTAACATAAATAGCCTATTTGGCTTTGTTACTATGCTTAATAAATTAAATTTAATTTATTGGACTTGCCTATTTTTAATCACAATTCCCCTATTATACAGTTCCCTTGGTCTCTGGAATGCACTGAAAAAGAAACCACTACATACCTCAACGCTTGTACATGGTGTACAGGCAAATGGTGAAGCCAATTGGATTACAGCCATAACATGTTTGGTAAACACCGATTTGGTGGCATCTGGTAAGTTCAAAAAAGGAAAACTCTCAATATAATACAATTATTAATCCATTATTTCATCTCTTCCCTCCAGGTTCCTGTGATGGTTACATACGCCTCTGGCAGTGCGTGGAAAATTATCGTAAACTCAAACCTCTGCTAGAAATACCCGTCAATGGATTTATAAATAGTTTAACATTTAATGCGGACGGTACAAAACTATATGCCGCTGTCGGACAAGAACATCGTTGGGGTCGTTGGTGGCGTCTCGCCGATGCTAAAAATCACATTGTAGTTATTGACTTGTTAAGAGCAACAACGGTCGATGAATCGGCGGCACCAAGTAAAAAAACTAAATGATAATTAGTTATTTATTTAGGATTTCTTTTTTTAATATAGTAATTTTTTTCTAAGTTGTTTTTATGCAGAAAAACGTAATTTGAAAAATGCTTGTAGCATTGAAGTTATTAAAAGTCGAAAAACAATATGTTTTATATATAGAAAATGAAAAGAATAAAATTATTTTTTTGTATTATAAGCAGAAACATTAATGAGTGGATTTTAATGGTTTACAATAAATATTAGGTTGCGGAAAAAGAAATCCATTATTTTTTCGGTAGATTATTATCCATTATTTTTTCGGTAGATGTACTTATAGATTTCTCTTAAAAAATCGATCAAACAATTTCAGATTCGCAGTACAAAAATTATTTTGCTGTTTTTTGTTTGGTGCATTCAGTTGTGAGTTACAGGGTGTTAAAAATGGAAGTGAACAAAGAGAAAATTCGGTACATTTTACAGTTGTTCTTTGACAAAGCCGAAAATGGAAGCCAAGCGGCTAAAATTGTGATTTGTGTTTATACCAATACTGCAACAGCCAATTATGTGCAATTTTGGTTTCGTAGATTCCGTTCAGGAATTTTTGATGTTAAAGATGCAGTTCGCAATTTCAGTTGCTTTAGTTTTGGCCACCAGTGTATATGGTATATAGCGTTTCCGCTACAGTGGGCTATACCACCAAAACGACTGACACCTCAGAATATTGTGACGATCTAGTGCCAAATTAACCAGTTTGGCCTGAAGTCGGACAATATTATGTGGGACCTATATTTAAATAGAAAAAAATTCTAAACCGGATACATGTCATTCTATGCCAAAATCAAGGACTATGGCTGTGATTTCGTGTAGATGGGACAGACGTAATGTGATTATGGTATCGGTTAGGAGCAGTAGAACGAATTTATATTTATTTGTGGTTCTAATTTGCTCTCAAAAGTAAGTATGGACCGATGGTATTTTTTTCTGCTGGTACCACAATGTCGTTGAGGGTAAATAATTAATTCTATGGGCTGAAGTTGGTTATAAATAATTCAGACTTTCAAAGATTTTGCTGATATATGAAATATTTATTAAAAATATAAACTTACCTTAATTTATCCAGACACCCGGTATGTGGTTTTCCAGTACAATACTCGACAATATTTAGTTTTTCTTTCCACAGCAAGTTTTTTGACTATTTAAAATGAGCCCAAAATATAAGACTGCTACGAATTTATGACAAACACATGATATTTTCTGGATCTAAATTAATATTCACTTGAATATCTATTTCCGATTTTCCGGTCAGCAATAACAAACATTTTTAAATATACCGAACGCGACGAAATTTTCACTAAGATTCCGCACTTTTTACCACTCATTTGAGAGACGATTTCTACTGGACGCGACGCGAACACAATTATTGGATAATAACCAAATTAACAGAAACACTTTAAATCAAAAATGTACCAACGTATTTCCGATCACTAATATCGAACGTTTTTAAAAATACCGAACCCGACCTAGATTTATTAGTGCATATTTTTAATGTGAAGGTAAATGCAGAAAGTATGGTTAATTTAAAATCATTCTATGCCCGTTCTGGCGATGGTGTATCTTTTAATTTCCTTGTTTAATTTGCATAACCGTAACACGATTTTTATCGGACCCGAATCGAGCACAATTAAGGAATAATAACTGTCTAAAGACACCAATTTTGAATAGTTTTTTTTTAATATTTAACGACGTTCACTCTGCTAATCATCTCGGACGTTGGTACGCCATCATTTACCTTATTTGGATACTATGTTGAAGAAGCACACATTTGTCCACTTCCTGTACACTTAAGCCTTTTTCTATTTGCATAATAAGAGAACGTTTTGAACCCTTTTTAATCAAATGTTTACCGACGATTTTGTGGTTTCATTTTAACGATTTTCGATTTATACTGGGGATGCATATAATATATATTGCCTTGCACTGCGATGGCGGATTCTTCCCGGAGATGGTGACTCTTTCTATTTGGCATGTGTTCTTCATTGATTTTATTGTTATCTGTTGAGGAGGTACACTTTTTTCCACTTCCTGTACACTAACGACTTTCTTCATTGGCACCCCAGAGATGCATACATAAGCAGACTTTGCTCTGGGAACTTTTAAGAAAAATAAATGAATCTGCTAATTATGATTTTGCCGGACACTAGAAATAATTGATATTTATGTATAAATCTCTGCACAAAATATTAAATTATATAACTTACCTAAAGAAAACGGATGAAATTCATTCCACCAAGTAATTTATAACGCCCATTTTCCCACTAATTTTATTACTGAAGCTTTTTCTTTCATTCTTCTTCTTCTTGTCATACATCATCTGATCACTCACAATTGCGGCACCATTTTATACACTTTTTTTGCATGAAATCACAATGAATTTAATAATATTTGACAATTTTCTAATTAATAATATATTTCTTCATTTGTTTTTCACCAAAAAATATTGTTTACTTTAAAAACTTTGATAAAAATTCACTTTGTATTTCGTTCTTTGAAGCCGCTGAAGAAAATGCGTTGAACCGTTAGAACACAACTACAACAAATCATGTTTTGTCTGGCAATGTTGTGCTCTTTTATATATTGTAATAGATTAATGGGAGATAAATTACTGCACAGGGTCACACTGTAATGGGAGGAAAAATGTTGAATTTGAATAAAACGGGATATAATTTAGCAAAGGTAATTTTGGATATAGAATAATAGGTTTTGATTGTATGTTAATATTTAATTTTAAATTGCCTATCAAGATTTACTATAATTATTATTTAAGTGTGAAATAAAATTAGAGGGACAAATTTTAAATATTGAATAGTCGTCATTCCATGGGGAAACATATGCCCCCTAATATCATGGCTAAAAATTAAGTGTGGGAGGCACCAAAACTTTACATGAACTGAAATAAAAATCTAAGGAAAAAATAGGGATTAAAGGTTAAAGAAATATCTACGTATTAGGTTGGGGAAAAAACCCATTTTTTGTGTAAATGGTTTAAAACAAATAGGGTCGATTTTTAACTCCTGGGCGATGTTACGACTGCTAACCTACCGGTCAACTTCGAGCATTTTTCTGATTTTATCGACATTTTCGAAGATCGGCCTACCTGTGTGAGGTGCATCTTTAACATCAAAAATTCCTGAACGGAATATAAGAAACCAAAATTGTACATAATTGGCTGTTACAGTATCGGAACCATAAGCACCATTCACAATTTCAGCCGCTTGGCTTGCATTTTCGCCTTTGTCAAAGAAAAACCGTAAAATGTACCGAATTATCTCTTTGTTCACTTCCATTTTTTAACACGCTGTTACTCACAACTGAAAACGAGTTAAGAAATTAAGTGGCTAAATCGACTGAGAAGCTGCGGATATAAGGAGAAGGTTTTGAGAGCAGCGTTTTCTTTCTCAGTCTATACCACCAGACAAGACATCCATAAATAAGAATGGGAAGAACAACTGCATCGTAAAGCCGTGAAGTTGTAGCTCTCCAGATTTCTCTCAATATGTCCAACTACTTTATGTAAAGCAGTGTCTACAGATTGGCCTTCGATGTAGAATCTAATAACCTTTCCAATGTTTTCAAGAGGAAATAAGAAAGTATTGTCGCCTTTACTTCTATCCATAGACTGATATGAGTGATAACCTAAGACAGGCCCTGAAAATCTCCGTCAGTGTTACTTAGCCTGATCTAAGGCATTCTGCAACATAGCAAGTATTATACCATCTGGTCCAGGAGATTTGTAGGGTAGAAAACTGTTAATCATCAATAAAAGTTTTGGATAGTTTGTTAGAACTTCTATAAAAGCTTCATTTGCCATGGACTGAGGTTGAATATGATGCAACAATTGCTCGGCCGTACTCAAGTCTCTACTCCCTAGAAGATATAAGGTTCAGAGCCTCTAAACCATAATTAGTCCAAGTACCATAATTTAGTTTAATGCTACCGATGGATTTAGGGTCATTTGATATAATTTTCTAAAATCTTGCAAGTTCTCCCTCTATGTTATTTAGACCTGATCCGAGGCAACCTGGAAAAATGCAGGTATTATAACATCTGACCCATGAGATTTGTAAGGTAGAAAACTGTTAATCGTCCATACCAGTTTTTGATAGCTTGTTAAGTCTTCTATCAAAGCTTCATTAGTCATGGGCAGCAATTGCTCGTCCGTGCCCAAGTCTATGCTCCCTTTAAAATGAGTATCCGATACAAGATTCCGAGTCTCTAAGAATTAGTCCATAATTTCTTTTAATGCTACCTATGGATTTAGGGTCTTTCGATATTATTTTCCGAAATCTTGCCTCTTCATTAACTACCCTTATCGGCCCCCTAAAACATATCCAAGACTCTCGCTTTGCTTTCTTAATCTCACTTTTGTATTTATTGAAAAATTCACTATAGGTGTACTAATCTGCAGTGGTTGGAGTACTGAGCTTCTTGGAATTTTGGTAGCATAATTTACAGATCTTTCAACACCACTGGTCGCCATTAAGTCGTTAACGTTTCCACGACAGAGGGGTCTACAATCCGAAACGACCCCAGTATTTCTCGGCCAAAGTCTGTCACCTCAGCCCATCTTTAAAAGCAATAGGACTGCTACAACAACATTAAGTCGTAAAGCTCATGAATTCCTTTTGTGTCTTTGTCATTGAATTTGTTTTATTATTCTAATATCAATGATAATGGAACCCATCGATCCATTCATACCGGTAAGTAAATTTGATCCTGATCTGGAAGGTTTCAATATTAAATAATGAAATGTCATTATTTAATATATCAACAACTTTCGCTTTAATTTATCTTTAAACCATTCCGAACATGATAACCCAACATAACCATTGAAAAACCAACAATTAAATGTTCGTCATTATAATGTTTATTTAAATAAATATTGCACTTTATTTCAAGTTTGTTTTGTGTAAAAATTAAATAAAAAATCAATTGCAAGTCTTTTTATAATTTCGTCTCATCATCTCCCACTTAAAATGCATCATCACCCACGACATCAGCAATAGTGGCCACCAGTCGTCTGGAATGTTCAACTGCACAAGTGGCTGTAACCAAACCCAAATGGACACAAAATAATTCATAACATTTAATCTTGTGTACAGGAGTTTTAGGGAAACATATTTCAGTGAGCAGTTGATAATAATCACCAGCCAGCAGGCCAGGTTCAAAATTTGGTTTGAAGGAGTTAGCTGCATTTGCGGAGGGTAAATTTAAATGGCGTTCTAAATCAATGGATTTCGAGGACCCAGTCGATTGATCTTCAAACCACAGAAAGTAAGCATAATTAAATGTTTTATCTTTCCACATAATGGAGGCATGACCCTTCTTCAAATGTTGTCGGGAAAATTCCAACATATCGAATAGTTTTTCCTTTGGTATTAACGGATTTGATGTCTTCAAATCTGGTGAGATCATTAGTCCCGATGAACGATTGATATAGATGAAGTGAATGAGCCCGGGGAAATCTTCCAAATATGCTTCAATCGTGACATTTCTTTCGGCCTTTACTGCAAGGAATTCGGAGAATTCCAATAGTTTGCCCTCCACAATGGCGGCAACTTCGGGTAGCTGTTGGAAATTAACCGATGATGAATCACAACATGTCAAGGTGAATAATTGCTTGAGATCTTCATGGAATGATGGTATGTTCGATTCTATACGCACTATCAAATCTTTTTCGTACGTCTTGAGGAATTCGTGATACATTTTCTTTAGATTTTCCCACTTCGCAGAGAATTTCTTGAAGCAACTTTCCACATCGTCTCCCTTAATTTTGGCCTTTTTAAAGGATTCTTGTGATTGGCGTACAAATGATTCCAATGATTCATAGGTGGGTTTTAATGCTTCTGCATCTCCCTGCATTTGAATGGAGACGATTTTTTGTAGAACGAAGAATGTATCATATAAACTGCTGGCTACCGACAGAGGAGCATATTCCACCAGCTGTATCAGCACCACGCCTTTGTTGAGAGAATTCAGATGGGCAATACAGGGTACACAACCGGATTGGGGATCTTGTGCCACTCCCTGTAGAAATATGGCCATTGTTTTATTTAATCCTCTAGAGTCACGCTGTAACGCTCTTATCAGTAGGGCAAGGAAAAGTAAATCGGAGGGACTTAGGGGTAATGCTGTTTTACTGGAATTTATGGCAACAAATTTCACTCCAACAAACATCAAAGTATGGCATTTCAAATGACCACCATCCTTTAGGCAATCCAATGCTCTATCCATACTACCCTTGACAGCCCTTCGCAGCTCCGCATTGATAATTAGCCGCGGTAGGGCTTCAACTTGAAGTATCAAATCGGTGTCACGTATCTCATCCTCGTAACATTCCATACATGTTGTAAACAACTCCTCCTGAACATCACTGGCAAAGAGATTTGGTCCATAGCATGCCTTGGCCAGGGCAATAACCACACCCATTCGCCGCTGCATCAATTCCAGCTTTTCCTGTGCAATACTTATAAACTGATAGCCCAGTACTTCGCCAAATACCAAATTCAAATCCTCCTCACACTGGATACTGGCATAGCAATTATCGAATTGGCAATGCATAATACGTTGGGAATTTATCAGGGGACTAAACAGCTGCACCAGAACATTTTGATCGATTTTTCTACCACAACTATCTTTGGCGAAATCCTCCGGCAACAATCCCTGTTCTATGGCCTTGTCCAAAAAGTGATGTTGTAACTTTTTATTGAATTTCTGATAGACCACATCGTTGGAATTGTTGAAAACAATCAATCCATTCATTATTGAGTTTCGTTTTTAATTATTTTGATATCGTTTTTAATTTAGAATAGCATCACACTGTTTTCTTTTTCTTAAGGAATGTTGGTAGGAATGCACAGAAGTGATAACGAACGTGTAGAGAAATTTTTGCATAGAAATTTTATTTGTTTTGATTCGGGTAGGTTGGTTGGTAGTGGGTGGGTTTTTGCTGTAATGTGGTTTGTAATAGAAGAGTGAGGGAGGGAGAAAAGACCAACATAAAAAATGTAAACAAATCATTATTGTGAATGGAATACGCATGTGATGAAACAGGTTGTATGACGTTGGAGTTAGTGGAGGATGTAACGTATGACCATATTTTAAACACAGTCAGAACCCCACTTCTTAATTTATTTTGCCCGAAGTATCACAGTCAGGGGAGTTTATTTTTAAGCCAGTTATTTAAAGAACTATCACAAACAGAAGCATGGGGGTTTAAAGTCCTATTTTAAAGGAAGGGTAAGTTTTTAATGGATTTTAAGGGAATATCACAATCAGAAGAGTAATTTTTTTAGAGGAACATCACATCGTGGATTTTTTATATTAAATTTTTAAAAAACAGTAGTGTTGGCGGTTTATTTGGGATGCAAAAACATTTTTAAAAAACTATTTTTAGAGCAACATTTTAAAGGACTACCACAGACAGTTACTAAACGCTATTTTAGAGACCCACGCTAAGAATTTTAAATTGCTATCATTCGGCGCGAAGCAAATACTCACAACAAATGGTGTTTGTTGGGCCCCAAATGGGCTTCCGGTATCCCAAGGCCTCGATATGCAATTCAACATACCCATTTTGATTTCGGTGGGTAGCACCATCGTCGATAATTACAAAAGGGTGGCTCTTAACTGTGTCAAATTCAGGAAGATGTCTTTGAAACATGAGTCTGGAGACATTCCGCTGACCATGAAGCATCAGAAGGTAGATAGGGAGTGAAAAACTAAATAATGTCGTGATGGAACCAGAAAGACAAAAACAAGGGTAGAGTTCGCTATTTCAATCTAACTTTTCCCAGAGATAATTAGGGAACTCCAGTCGTACCTAATGACAGAAATAGCGTTGCATAAACCGGTCGACCAATTCAATAGAGTAGTTCTCGTCCTGAAACAGAGGTAAAGGATATTGCATGGACGGAAATGCCATGTTAGGCTATTACTTGGTATCCTAGAAATTCCGTAATTTCCGTAATTGAGTCTCTGTCCCTTGCGATAAACCGATTGCAGTAATTAACCGCTCTCCGATAAATCTTGTCAGAGATTGTTTCCGATGATTCATCCATCTTTACGATGTTAAACTCATCGGCACCAGTAGTCTGGAGACTTCACTACAGCCCGTGGGTTTACGTCCCAGGGTTTAGGTCCCTACATCTCAACATCTGAGAGTACTCACCTTGATTTGAAGGAGTCACCGGGATAGCTATTTTAGTAGTCGCTGTAGTACTAATCACCGTATTATCCATGACGTCTTCCTCGTCTGTCAATGGTGAGTTGTCCCAGAGTTGATTCGTGATTCTCTCTAGATTAAGGCAGAAGGAGCAAGTTTCCTCTATAAGATTGAGGAGAAGGTCCGTTAGCATTCAGCTCTGCTACCCCTAGGCGAGTATATATTAAGTTATCCCTTGCAGTATAACCCTTTCGTATCCTTTTGTGAGTACTTTGTACAGAATCTTGCCCAAGAATTACTTCGTATCCTTACATGATTACTTAGTAAGGTCTTAATGTAGGTAAGAGCATCCATATCCTAGTCATCGCTAGAGTATCAAGATTTCTACTCCTATTCATCCTCTTGTATTCCCCGCCTAGATGTCTTATCAAGGTTTCTAGTCAAAATAAATCAGTTATCTGTCCAGCGAAGATTACTTATCCCCGTCTCGACTTAGAAAAACGATTGAGCTTAGAATGAAACTCAAACTGACGACTACCGGTAGGTCCCAGCTTTAAGATTATCTGTGTTATAGAAAAATGTGTCGTTCCAATCCTTAGGATTCCTACAAGGCTTCTCTTTTACTCCGATATTGGTAGTCCGCCAAATTCTAGTCTAGAAACACTTTTCAGATACTTTTCTATTTAAACTTTTTGAGAGTTATGTCTGTCCTCAAGTCTTAAGTGGGAAACACATAAGAGGACTTAAGGATTGGCATGTTATGTTGGCGTCTTTTATTGTAAAAGAACAAAATCACGTTTGATTCTAATATTCCTTTATAAATTGATATTTCATACCAAGATATATTATTATTATTAATAAGAAGCCTGAATCCGTATGTGTTCCACCTTTAATCCAATTAAAAGAAATATCAAACTTTGCTCCCCATCATGTTCAACAGCTCCCCATTTTGCTGAGCTTTGTCGGTGAGCCGTCATCTTCCCAAGACAGATACACGGAGGATACAACATACTAATTTTCTTGTCCTGAGTTCTGAGTTAAATACTTGTATTACCCCTTCTAATATGTGATATTAATTATTGTGATTGATTTGCAGTGGAGTGTCTATTGTGAATTATTTAAGTAAACAAACAGAATTTTATACAAAACAATTGAATATTTATAACTCTTTAATCAATTAATCCCCAAAAGATGGATGACCATGATGATTCCTTCGACTTGGCTCTGGCCACAATGGAAATACCAGTACCGGCAAAAATTCCTCGAAAGGAACCAACACCACCTGCAAGGAAACCCACAATTCCACCAAAGCAAAACAACCCGCCAGCAGCTACCACCACAGCAGTACAAAATAACAAACCTGATGAAATTCCTAAAACTGCTGCAAAAATCACTGCCTCAAATCCCCACTGCATCCTGGTACATACGAAGCAGAGAGGAAATCCCATATTAAAATCTATACTAAATTGTCCCTTAGAATATCGTGATGATATTATACCAGATTATGTTGTGGGCAGGACAACTTGTGTGCTGTATTTATCGTTGAAATATCATCAGTTGAATCCAGATTATATATGTCAGCGGCTAAAGGAGTTGGGTAAACTATTTGAATTACGTGTCCTGTTGGTGCAGGTTGATATACCCGAACCACATGGAGCTCTCAAAACACTTACACGTATTAGTCTTTTGGCGGATTTAACATTGATGTTGGCATGGAATTCCGAGGAGGCGGGGAAAATTATTGAAACTTACAAACTTTTTGAGAAAAGGCCACCGGATTGGATCATGGAACGTGTGGATGCGAATCCACATCAAAAGGTAGTTATATATTTCTGCAGACCTATGTTATGGAAATTTGTTAAACCTATTCTTTTATAGCTTGTCTCTGCCCTAACGAACATAAAACCTGTCAACAAAACCGATGCCACCACGTTATTGCAAAATTTCGGTAGTTTGGAAAAAATCGTAAATGCCAGTGAAGAACGTTTGTCACAGGTTACGGGTCTGGGACCACGTAAAGCCAAGAAATTGTACAAAACCCTACAGGAACCTTTCCTAACAAAATAATTAAATATTTTTTTTTATTTTCTAATTTATTGTATGAAAATAAATCTCTTTGTTAACACTTTATTATTCCACAAACTTCCAAATTTTAATGGTACCATCATCACTACATGACACAAGTTGATGTTGTACAACCGGATTCCATGTGACCTTATTGACATCTTGCATATGGGCCTTATCTTGAGCTGTGGCCAGAACAAACACCGGTTCATTTTTCGTTGATGTCTCCTCGTCCTCTTTGAATATTCTAATGGCATCATCACCACAAGCTGTGGCAATAAGTCCCGTCAATTTACACCATGATACATCGTAAATAGTACGAGAATGCTCTCCGGCCACGGTGCAGACACATTTCCAAACGGTTTCATTATCCGGCGTGGCAATACCTTCAGGATTACCAGGAGCATAGGCACGCCATATTTTCATATTACAATCATCACTAACTGAAACAAGGCGATCTCCCTCAGCATCAAAATCAATAGCCCAAACAGTGCTGGAATGTCCACCCAGTGTGGCCGTGCATTCCCAATCATTATCCAGGGCATTTTCGGCATACATTTTAATGCTGTTATCATAGGAACATGAAGCCAAGACCTCCTTCGTGGGATGCCATATAACGCGCTTAACATCCTGAGTATGGGCATTTAAAACAGCGGCACATTCAAAATCATCATCGCCAGTGACTTCCCAAATCCAAACGGATTTATCGCGAGAGCATGTGGCCAACAATGAGCCGGAGCTGGACCAGCTACAACTTTTCACCTCGTTTTCGTGGCCCTCCAATGTGGCATTGCATTCAAATTCACCTGGAAAGGAAAAGGGCATTAAATGAGGAAAACATATCCATATGTAATTGAAAGGAAGCTTAACGCCGGATCGATGTAAACTTACTACAGTCAAAATCGCTTATAACAACGGTCAAGGGACCGTCGAAAGTGGGCGCTATAAGGGCTAACAAATATGGGCCGAAATTTTTACCTGGGCTTTTGGTTACCACCGTTATAACCGATATATCGTCTTTATAAACGACTTGACTGTATTTTGAGTATTAGATCGATTGAAATGTGCAACCCAAACTTCTGTCAAAATTAAAAATTTTGAAACTTACCTGACGCCTTCGACCAAATGGCTGTGGTGCCATCAAAACTTGCCGATGCCAAATATTGTCCACACTTTGACCATGCCACACTGCGTATTGTCCGTTTGTGTCCATCCGAGAGTATTGTTTTTGTTGTCCAAGTATTACCCGACAGTGACCAAATCCTTATGGTTTTATCCTCACCACACGAGGCAAATGCATTACCCTTTGGATGCCATGATACACACCAAATACGTCCCTTGTGTCCTTGGAGTGTGTGTTCGCATTGTAATTTACTCATGTTTTCCGACGGATAGTGTCTGTGTGTTTTTTCCGTATCAATTAATTCGTCCGATATTGTCTTTTCAATGAACTGTTGGTGTTTTTTTCTTCCGTTCTAATCTGACAGCTGATAAGGTAAATCATTCACAATAGAGTTCATGAAATGGCGTTGCCAGATAATTTGTAATGATTTCTCTACACAATGAATGCGGGATTTTTGATTGTAAATAAAAGTACTAATTTCTATTTAACAATTTGATGCTGAAAATTTGCCTTAAAGGTCGAGAAAATTAGGCCAGCTTAGTGGAAAATTCAAAGAGAAGAAAAATAAAAATATAGAATGCTATATCAGAAGGAGGCTGTGGCAAGGAAGAAGTTAGTGACGGCCATATCTTTTGGGGGCTTCATTTCTGAGTGCATAAGCTACAGAACAAAGGTGTAAGGGGTCCTATTCCGGAGAAGACGAGTCGGCAACGAGGGAAAACATAAAAGCTCTACTAGCAAATATCGAGATGTGGGTAGATGAGAGTTGCACCAGATAAAATGACAGACGATTCGGTGGATGGGGCTATTGGAGAATAAATCCAAAATGGAAGGATGGTTTAAGCAAGCCTAAGATCAAATTGGCTGTCTTCAATTGGCATTGAAGGAGGAGCGACGAAAGCTTAGAATATTGAATATTGTAATCGATATGCGGAGCAAGTCTAGTTTAGGGGCTCCACTCGGATCGCTTTGAAATTTTTACCGTAAGTAGTCCTCGTTGAGCTGATTACAGTGATATATATTTTATGTGGGGGAAATGCATACTTCCCGAGATATGGGCCTTGAAAGTTCGGAGCATATCTTGATTAAAACTGCCGTTTTAGTAATGCCACAAAGGCAATATGGGTATCATTTTAAAGCTTACAACGAATGCGCATACATGGCTACGCAATCCAAATCCTTTTTTAAGAGCAATTTTCAAATCAAATTTAAGGTTATTTAAGTAGCCGGCCTTCGGCCGGGGCTTAAGACTTTCACCTATGGACAGGCGCATACATGGCTACGCAATCCAAATCCTTTTTTAAGAGCAATTTCCAAATCAAATTTAGGTTTTTTTTTAAGTAGCCGGCCTTCGGCCGGGGCTTAAGACTTTCACCTATGGACAGGCGCATACATGGCTACGCAATCCAAATCCTTTTTAAGAGCAATTTTCAAATCAAATTTAAGGTTTTTTATGTAGCCGGCCTTCGGCCGGGCTTAAGACTTTCACCTATGGACAGGCGCATACATGGCTACGCAATCCAAATCCTTTTTTAAGAGCAATTTTCAAATCAAATTCAAGGTTTTTTAAGTAGCCGGCCTTCGGCCGGGGCTTAAGGCTTTCATCTATGGACAGGCGCATACATGGCTACGCAATCCAAATGTTTTTTCTTTCAATTTTAGTTAATATTATATAATTTACAATGATATACTATATTTATTTTTAAAGCACTATTCAAACCCTTTAAAATGATACCCATATTGCTTTGGTGGCATTAGTAAAACGGCCGTTTTAACCAAGGTATATTCCAAACATTCAAGTCCCATATCTCGGGAAGTATGCATTTCCCCCACATAAAATATATATCACTGTAATCAGCACAACGAGGACTACTTACGGCAAAAATTTCAAAGCGATCCGGGTGGAGCCCCTAAACTGGACTTAAGCCCGATATGCTATACAAAGTCTATAATGAAGAATTGGAGGAAAAGAAAAAAATTACGTTGCGGAGGTACGTGCAAGAAATAGGAAGCTAAAAGTTGCTCTAAAAACAACGGACGACGCCATTGGTTGCCTTGAAGAAAAGTTGCAGTCGTTGCAGGTAAATGATAAAGAGTTTTGACGGTAGCAAGATGAAGTCGCGTATAGTGACGACGGCCGGTAAGCGACGGATGTTCTGGACATGAAGTTCGAGCCTGTGGACAAATGACGACCAACCAAAGGAAGATTTTGTTGCCAATAAAAATACCAACGGAGATCAGCAGACAAAATAATTAAGTTTGCCTAATAAATTTAAGTACATTAAGAGAATTGCCGATCGTCCAGTCTTGAATTTGGAGGGAAAGGGCAAATATTTGGAGAAGCCAATATAATTGCCAATGATTCAGCCTGGAAGCACAACGAATAGAAAAGTGATTTCACTTCGTGGAGAATATTAGTGTCATCATATAGATTCCCGTCTTATAATTTCCAGGAATTAGGTTTCCTCCTTACTTATATTACTATTGATAGCATAAACGTGAGCCTGGTAACACAAAAGATACTTATCCTCGATTAAATTGAGGAAACCGGCTCCACACACCGAGATAGGGATTCGGTTATAGTCAAGAAATTCCTTCAGAACAAATTTATTCGAAAGTTCTCACTAAACTGTCTAACTGATATTGCCATTTGGATCAAAAAAAATTCCGACATCGCGTGTGGAGTAGACACGATTCGGAAAACGATTCCAGAGACTTGGTATAAATAGGAACCTTCGAAAAAACACACTGAGTTTGGTTGAAAAGCAGAACGGCGGTCTTCAACTCATTCGAAAAAACTGCGGTTTACATACACTGCTGGAGAGACCTATCATTTTCTCGATCTATCCGACACTCCATTCATGAACATTGCTAGGTAAAGTCATTGGGGTCAAGAACTGGAGGGTATCGGAAAATGCTCCTTTTCAAATTCAGATTCCTACTTTTAGGATAAAACAGAAGACTTATAGGAACCTCGGAAGACAAACTGGAATAAGTGCAATGATAAAGGAACTTTTCTAAGATACTATAAATCTTTGTAGTCTTGAAGAAAGCTGTTCGAAAATCATAGAAGATATCCACTAATTGGGACGTTTGTAGGAAACAATTCAATAAGTAATCAAGAAGGATAAACCCGGCCAGATTTCGTAAAGTAATATAGATGGATCTCAAATCTATATTGATGATATGGGGGCTAAATACCACACAGAGAGACTCTCGATCTTTTATCGCCAACGTCCCGTCTGTAAGGATTTCGATAACGGTGTACAACAAGCTCATCAACAGAGGAAGAGGAAATGCTAATAAAAGGTCTGACAAATATTCAACATTTTTATGAGTAATAAACCGTTTTCGATCCTACTAAACTCCAAGGCCAGATGACATAATTTCATGAGAAGAATATGAACAATTCCAGTTTCATTTTGGCTGCGTTACTCGATATTGAAATATGTGACTCCTCAACTCTTACAGAATGGATTGATGAAATGCTAAAAATCCAAACCATCAGAATCAATTGGAGAGGGTTCCATGCGGAAATATGTTAACATAGAGGCGCCGCATCTGGGGGTACTCTCCTCACTGCTTTGGTTCCTGGCGATTTTTTTTAAATATTTTTCAATGGATTATTTGAAAATTTTGTTAAAGTCAATTATTGGAAGTACTACTTATAATCGAAAGTCAATACCTTTAACAAAACAAATAATATGTATCATTAAATATTCTTGTCGAATATGTTATTAGGTCACAAAAGTGTCATCCATCTACATATCTATGTACTCTTGTAAATGTATTCAATTTATAAATAATTCACTTTTTTTTTGTCTAATTCACAACTATGTACCTCAATTTGGATATCGTGATTTTGTGGAATATGTTATGTTCGCCAGCTTTACGGTTGGAGTGTTCATTCAACATTGTTGTTGAAATGTGATTTGAATTACAAATAAGTTTGTCATCAATATTCATATGCATATGAATGTAACAAGATGTGGATGTAGTTGATTTGTGGTACATCGAAGTTCTGGGTTATCATCATAACACTTCATTCTTTCCCCCAAAGCCCAAAGCCGGCGGATATATATGTAAGGAGTTTGTCATTTTGGTATACGAATTTTTGTTATTCGGTATATTATTAATGAAAATCTATAGGTGTAACTTTGGTTAAAATAAAGGACAATTTTGTTGAAGTAGATTAAAATATTGATTCATTGAAATGTGTGAGGGGATTCAAAATGTTTTTTAAGTAATTTATTATGATTATCTGAGAATGGTGCGGTGTATTTGAAAATTTTGAATTCTTAAATTATTTGAATCATGTCACATCATTGATATCCATACTATATTTAAACATATTACATTCCATATTTTAAACAATCAGCAACACATGAGTATGAGTAAGAGTATGCACTTTGAGACTACCAGCATGTTCCAAATGAAATCTGATTGAAATTGGAGTATATGACGTACATTCATAGTATGATACTGAAAAGATTTCCGAATGATAAAAGTGTTATTGAAATGTAATGTATCTGTTGAAATTGTGCGGACGTGTCTGTCGAAAATCTTTGAATCATAAAATGCCGGTTGTATTAAGTTGCAATTGTAATGTGCTTCAAAAGATTTCTAAATGCATAGTGCATTAGGAGCCACAAATTTTGGCTTCAAGTTAAGTAACGAATATTAAACCGGTTATTTTGTTCGGGTACAGTTCATATGTGTCTTATAAATTATGGCTATATAATGGCAAAGTATTTATTAAAATAATAATATTTTGGGAATTTATTCTGAATCGAATTAAAATAAAAGGAAGCTATTATATCCTCCAGAGCTATATGTAATCACCAATTTGGGTTGAAAATGTGTCTAAAATCCACAACATGCATAAAATTGGAAATACTGTTAAATGGGGGCTATACCAACAGATGAACCAAACTTTAAAATTTTTTTTAGGGAGATTTGCTACATAAACAGAATCCAATGTATTAAATTAGTGTATTATTTAAAGACCCCAACCCCATTGTTAGTATCAAATGAACAGAACAACCGGCACATAATCATGGACATTGCGATGTCGGAAGTCGCATGCTCTATTCCGTCTACACTTACGAGTATGGTCTATGTACTCATCATGTATATATATTCTTTGTCATCCAAGGGGCTGTTCTCAACAGTTTCCGCTAGTGAGTTGTCCCAAGCCACTAGGCCTACAGAACGCACTAGCCATCAAGGAGGCTGTTTCCAACGGGTTTTCCTCGGCGAGATCGCTACCTCCATCCGGTCTTGGCCCCAGCATCGAGTGTGCCGAGACACATTTCACAGTGTATAACAATAAACCTAAACTGCCTCCTCGCTGACAGAAATACATTTCTGTGACGGACTCTGGCCGCCGGGAGTCGTTACAACATCGAATCGCGGAGGTAATATAATGTGGAGATAATATAATGTCTAATATTATCCCTTATTCGAATGTATAAAAATCCCTGATGGGAAGGACTATAAGAATCTGTATAGTAGATAAAAATTAACTAAATTTGATACTTCTTTCAAATGCCAGAAATAACGACATAAGTGCAGGTAGACTTGATAGGGTGTGTTGTCTTATAGGGACAACACATTTCTTAACATCTCCGCTATAGACCCACCCCGATAAGAGGTGTGGAACCTGCTAGAGATAGATGACATTGTGGTCCTAGTTATAGGCTGTGATGCCAATGCACTTCATTTCCAATGTGAAAATATAAATATAATCTTAGGATGTGTAATAGGGTCTACATATCGACGTTTATGAACAGAGTGAGAGTCTCAGCGGTCGGATCACAGGATTTATATTTTTCTAGATTCCTACTTCTTGAGCAAAGAAGATGCCTTCTAGAAACTTGGAATCATATAATAAAGGCAGTATGACAAAACTTAGTACTTATTAGGAAGTTTATATGTAACAAATTAATAATTCAAAAAGTGAAATCAAGAAGCCTAAACGCAGGTGTTGGATATGTCAGTCGAAAGATCCAAAATCTATTAAGCGAATCTCTCAATTTCTTATCGTCCATCCATTTCCCTGGTTGCATCTACTTCGATGGCGGAGTACAAAAAAAAAACACATCAACATACAGTTCGAACAGAGAAAGACCAAATGGCATAATACATGCACCCGATCCAGTATTTTTCACACTGAAAGGACGTTTTATGGCGTTTCTACTTTATCAAGTTTATGGAGGGATTTAATTGTAACCTTCATCCCAAGTCATACTTTACAAAATTACTACAGACGGATTATGCTATCTTTGTTTCTTCTTAAGACACTAGAAATACGGCTGGACCTCGAAATAAGAAACTCGTTTGGACAAGATCAGTAATTCACAACATACCTACATCAATGACCTTGGATTAGTCCTAAAACATTAATGAAAGTGGATAAGGAATGCCGAGTAATTCACTAAGAGGTACTTTACACATGCAAAAACTCCAAAGGGCTGGGGATTATTAATTTAAATTGGTCGGAACATTTATATGAGGGCTATGTTATTGTAAATTGGCTGGCAGGAAGTTATACTCTGAGAAAATGAAATATCACACTCAGGTTGGAAAATTCAGTTAGACCATCAGCAAAGTAAATATTGGAAATATTTTGCGAAAACATTTTGACAAAGACATCTAATGAGCGAAGATGCTTAGTTTGTCAAACATTAACAATAATTGTGTTAATGTTTGATTTTTAATACATTTTCAAGGATAATTTATCAACAGATGGAACCGAATGACAAAATTGATATTTTAATTACATTAGTAGGATATATGATAAGATATCATTTATCCTCAAAGAGACTGGAAGCATAATTTGGAGAATGTTAAGAAAATTGGGCGATACCATTTTATTGGGGCCAATGTTGATCTTGATTTATACCCTTTATAATATCAAACTTGCTAGGAGTAAAAGGGGTCTATAAAAATTTTCAAAAATGTTATTTACCCAAAAACATATACACTTTATGAGGTTCCCAACGAACATTTCGAGGTATTGCAAACGAAATGATACATTTAATATACAAGTAAAAATCCTTATTTTGGTATATCCTAAATGATAATTGTAAGTTCGACATGAAAAGGAATGAACATCTGAATTTCCCCAAAAAATCTTAAGATATATTTTTTCATTTTAAAATAAAATTACGCCGAAAACATTACTAAGATTTGAAGGACTATTTTCTCAATAAGAACTACTGTGGTGTTAGTGGGAATACTTTCAAAAACTGTGAAAACACAAATTTTATTTATATGATATACATAATTATATTTTTTCAAACTTTTTTTAATTCGTATGTCTTTTCAAACATTAACCCGGTTTTAGATATTCTATTTTAGCCTAAATTTGATTGTTAGAAAATAAAATCTTTTCATTTTATTCTGTATATACTGGGGTGGGCCATAAAAGAACTGTAAAATAAAATTTATGATCAAACGAATGTGTGAGGTTCATTCTTACATGTGCCTCAATACTTTTATTACATGTTCGTTGATGCTACATTTAACTTCTGTTCTGACTTCTGCATACACAATTTCTAAGCGTAGCGTTTGAGCTAAAAAAATTGCAATGCGGGTTAAATGTTTTGGCAATTTACAGCAAAATGTTTTGAGATAATGGATGTGCTGCTATGCAATTTACTGAATCAATTGAATAGAAAGGGCAAATGGTAAAAAATAGAAAAATATGTTTTATTGATATATAAAGAACTATATTGATTGAAGTAATATTTGATTCACAAAATCTTATTTTTTATATACACACAATGAAGTCTTAATAGATTATGCCGAGATTGAGATATAAATTTCAATTATTGAACATACATTTATCATAGGTCTAAGAACTTCTGGAATGTGCGTAAATTTTTGCCGAATCGAAATGTTAATATTAGACTTAAGGCTGAAAGTATAAAAATAGGCTTCCGCAATTGGTTTGAGTAGACCTCCAATCGATGTGATCCATCTATTGTACATTGTACTAGATTCCAAGCAACGGCTCTGATTGGCTTTAACACGACAAAGCAGGTCAGGTCAGTGTCCACAATTGAGATGAATGAGGGACCAAGATAAGCCTGAATCTTGGTCCCTCACCTGTGGTAGCTACTTTCATCACCCGTTGAAATAGTGACCTGAAATGTGCCGTGAGTTCAACCATTAGAACTATTAAAAATAGGGTTAGTTGCACACTCGAAAAACCACTTCTACTATGAAAAACGAAACAAAAAAGAAAACCCACCCCCCTAATGTGGACGAACACCGCAAACGTATAAAGGAATACAATCTGCGAATCTGCACTTGGAATGTGCGCACGTTGTACAGAACAGGCGCAGTTTTCGCTTTGGCGGATGTACTCAAGAAGTATAAAGCCGATATTATTGCCATATGGGAAATGCAATGGAAAGGGAAGCAGCAAAAAACATGGTAGTTAGCAGCACCAGATTCAAGCATCTCGAAATACACAAGGCCATTTGGATTTCTCCCGATCAAGCAAAGAGAAATCAAATTGATCATGTTGTGATAGACGTTGGATCGATCCGAGGAGCGAATATCAAAACGGATCATTTCTTGTAGAAGCCAGGGTTCGCACTCGTCAAAATGTAGCAGCAAAGGTGCGATCTAATGTAACACGAAAACTCGACGTCGAAAAGCTGCAAACACAACCGGTAGCAGAGGCCTACTCCGCTCAACTTACCGACTTGCTAGACAAAAGCACTCCTTGTCCTGATAATAATATAGAAACACAATGGCAAAGAATTGTATACTCCCTACAAACAGCAGCAAGATCAACACTTGGGTACCAAAGATCACCATCAATAAACCCATGCTACGATCAGGAGTGTCGTAATGCTACTGAGGTGAAAAACGCAGCGTATAGGATAACCCTGCAGACAGTAACAACACGTAATGCGATGGAGAACTATCGGGAGAAAAGGAGTGAGGAAATCGTGTTTTCACAGAAAAAAGAAGCAAATCGAGATGTACAGGAGTCAGAATGAAGTCCGAAGTCCAAACCGATGGCTTTGGTGCGGGCACATCCTCTTTTAGGGATGAAGAGGAAACGTGGTAACAGATACGAACAGCGTGTTGAGGATCTGGAAGGAGCATTTTGCAATGCTTATGGTATCAAATATTAACGGTGAAGAAGATACCCTAGAATCAATTAGAGATGACGGTATATATTGTATACCACCTACCCAAGATGAGGTCAAAAATAGCAGTCAATCGGCTGAAAAATAATAAAACAGCAGGTGCCGATGAATTACCAATCGAACTATTCAAGACCTGTGGTCAGACTCTGATCAGGAGCATGTAACAACTGATTAGTACAATTTGGCTAGAGGAATGCATGTCTAATGATTGGATCCTCAGCATCTTGTGTCCCGAGCACAAAAAAGGAGATAAGACGATATGTGCCGCCTATAGAAGAATTAGTCTCCTTCCCATTGCATATAAAAGTGCTATCCAGCGCGGTGTGTGGTCAATGACATCATTGGATCGGATTTATAGACTAGATTTTCACACAACGCCAAATGCTGAAAAAGACCCACGAAAAATACATCGACACATTCCACCTGTTCGTCGACTATAATGCCGCATTCGACAGCCCAATACGCTCACAGGTATTTATAGTCATGCCTGCATTCGGCATACCTGCAAAATTAATACGGCTATAGCTTTAACTGGCACAAGGTCAGGAGTTAAAGTCGGAAAACACCTCTCGAAGCCCTTCAAAGCCGAACGAGGATTCTGACAAGGTGACAGTTTGTCGTGTGATCTTTTTAACATCCTGCGAGATGCAAATTTGCACAAAAATGGCACGCTGTACACCAACCAACACATGTTACTTGTCTACGCTGATGACATCGACATTATGGGTCGAACAATGCGAGCGGTAATAGCCACCTTTTAACGAACTGAGAAGGTATCTGCCAAAGTGGGACTGGCAGTAATTGGCGAGAAGATCAAGCTGTGGAACATAAGAACTACAGAAAGTCAAAGATTGTATATACCTCGGTACCGCCATAAATAAAACAAATGAATGATGCTACTATTGGGTCTGGTAATAAATGACGAGAAGACGAAGCTGTCCAGTAGACTCGGGCCAACTGTGGAACTAGAAAACTACAGCTTGAGGTACCGTCATAAACAAAAATAATAACATCAGCTTTGAAATCCGGAGAAGGATAGTGTTGGCCAACAGATGCTACTAAGGTCTGAGTAAGTAATTTAAAAACAGGACCACATCTCGCCAGACCAAACTCACACTCTACAAAACGCTGACACTACCCGTGCTGTTGTATGGAGATGGCAACTTTTGAAGTGTTTGAGTGGAAAATTCTCCGAAAGATCTATTGGTCAATCTACGTCAACGGTGAATATCGCCGTCGAATAAACCATGAGTTGTACCATCTATTCTCAGACATCGACATAGTCATTCTCAGACATAGCGACTAGGTTGATTAGGTCATGTTGTGAGAATGGATGAGGACGCACCAGCTTAAAAGGCAACTGATTCACGCAGAAGGGGTAGCCCACGACTTCGATGGAAAGAACAAGTGGAAGACAACATCTCAAGACATGGTCTATCGAATTGAAAGACCAGCGCACAAGACCGACGCGCCTGAAAATCTTTTTTAAGTTCTACCTATGGAACCAATTTTCCAAAGTTTGAATCTATCGATCGATATCCAAATTTTGTATAACGCAATATTTTAACAAAATCGATGTTTCGGATACCCGATGGGTTCGAATCACAGCGGAGGTGGAAACATTCTTTCAAACTGGGTATTGAATATTTCTAAAAGGTGCCTTACATTCCCTCCAGATGAAATGTATCCCAGACATTCTAATAACCAACTACAAAATGGACGCATAATAAGCAAGGAGCCCAACCACTGCAAAAATTCAAGAAGGGGTTGTATCTAGGCAATGATATATGGCAGTCCCATTATCTAGGACAGACTACAGTATATTAGTAATATACATAGCTGAAATATAAAAAAATGATTAACGAAACCTCGATAATCGAGACAATAATTTGTGGAAGGCCTATGTTCCAAAGAGGAGCAACTGATAAAACGAAATATAAAGTACGAACATGGCGCCCAACAAGTTATACCCATCCGACACTATCTCGTTGATGCAAAATATCCGTATGTATGTTGTTTATTTATGAACATATATCATCTATGTGTCAGTCCTGGAATTTTTCAATTGTGTCATTTTTGAAGGATTGTAATCATTAAAAATAATCTTTCAGTTGTGGCACAGATCTATTTTTAATTTTTACGATTAATTTTAAATAAATTAATATATTATGCAAAAATACTGAGTTAGTGGACATTTCAAGGGTCCTCTATAATATTCCAACATGAATGTACATACATATATATTTAATGATGATCATTAATATTATCTCTGTCCCCGATGCTCGAAACAAAAAATATTAAATTTCATCTACCAATTGATTTTACCATGTTGTCATAAATAATGACATCATTTATTTTATTTAATTTGCAGCCCCTTTTATAAATATACAGGAATGTATTTGTTCGCATACCTAAATATATATAAATATTTATACCATACGCATATTAATTTAATTATATTTAATAATAAATTTAATATGTAACTAATTTAAACGTCAGCACATTATGATGATTTATGCAAATTTCTCTCTTTTTGTTATCCTTTTTGTTTTTGTTGAATCAGTTTTTTGAATAACACACGCACACACGTTTGTTATCCTTTTTGTGTTAATTATAATAATAATAGACTAGTTGTCGAAAAAATTAAATAATTTGTAATAATAATTACATAAATGTTTAACATAATTTTGCTGTATTTTAAATTTATTAATTGCATATTTATGCAAATGGAGGAGCAGCATCACCAGCAAGGAATTGAGGGCGAATGTGATTCTAATTAGTTATTGTTTTTGTAGAGCTCTTTTCCACCTAAAGGATTAATTAAAATTGTTTTTTATTTTTTCTGGTCTGTAAAGAAAACACCTATCAGTTTCTATTTTTTTCCACAGCTCATTGGAAAAATCTTGAACATAGTTCATAATAACAATAACTTTTATCTAACAACATTGTAGATACAGATAATGAATGCTGTTTTTTGCTGTTGCAGCCTAATTAATTTTATTGGAAGTTTTATTGTTTTTATATCAAGAAACCATCGCTACCGGATGCCAATGGCATTAAAAATTCAAGTTAGAAGTGTACATAGGCAACAATTTAAATTCAAACAAGAAAATATGCGGATAAAGGGGTGGGCTACATATCGGGTCAGAGATGCTTAGAGTACGTGGGTACCTACCTTGCGGTCTTACCCCATTGTGCTGTAAACACCAGTTAAGACAAAGCGTCAACCAACGCCCCCACACAGAAATGCAGGTACCAATCGATTACACGTATTTGGACGCGATCACCTCCTTGGATGAGGAGCGGAGCCCATCTAAAACTCCTGCCTTTCTATGGGTCAGGTACACGGTTGTAGTGCAACTCCACACCGAGCCATTTGGGTATAAATTACATCCAGCACATATTACGGGTCAGTGAAATGCGGGCGTTTTCTTAAAAAAATTTAAAACATCCACGCCTATGTATAGACCAAGAAAAAATATTAATCCGCGTACAAATTGTAAAGCTCGTGATTCATTCGACGCCGATATTCACTGTCGACGCAGATCGGCTCGTAGATCTTTCGGAGAATTTTTCTTTCAAACACCCCAAGAACTGATTCATCAGCTTGCGCATGTACCCATGCTTCAGATCCATATAACAGTACGGGTAGTATCAGCGTCTAGTAAAGTGTGAGTTAGGTCTGGCGGGAGTTGGCCTTGTAGCATTTGTTGGCCATTACAATCCTTCTCCGAAACTGATGTCATTTGTTTTATTTATGGCGGTACCCAGGTATATAAAATCGTATACTACCTCAAAGCTTTAGTTCTAAAGTTCCACAGTTGGTCCGAGTCTACTGAACGTCTTGCGCACTGATACCATCAGCTTGGTCCTCTCGCCGTTTACTGCCAAACCCACTTTGGCAGACACCTTCTCAATTTGTTCAAAGGTGGCTGTTAGCGCTCGCAATGTTCGACCAATTATATTGATGTCATCGATGTAGGCGAGCAGCATGTGTTGTTTGGTGTATAGAGTGGCATTTCTGTTCACCTTAGCCTCTCGTATGACCTTTTTCAGACGGATGTTTAAAAGGTCACACGAAAAACTGTCACCTTATCTGAATCCTCGTTCGGTATTGAAGGGCTCTGGTAGGTTACCCATCGGCTCCTGCTGCTTTATATTCCTGAGCCGATTAATTGTTTTTATGACCTCATCTTGTCTAGGTGGTATACACTCTATACCATCATCTCTGATTGGTTCTGGGGTATCTTCTTCACCGCCATTATTTGATACCAGAAGCTTTTCAAAATGCTCCTTCATCGCTGTCTCTATTTGTCACCAGGTTTCCTTCTTCATCTCTACAGGAGGATGTGCCTGCACCAAATACTTCGGTTTGGTGTTTTACTTGTTGGTAAAATTTCCGGACTTCATTCTGACTCCTGTACATCTCGATTTGCTCATGCTCCCGTTTTTCTTGTTCTTTCTTCTTTTTTTCTGAAAACACGTTTCTCCTCTCTCCTTTTCTCCCGATAATTCTCCATCGCATTACATGTTGCTACTGTCCGCAGGGTTGCCCTAGACGCTGCCTTTTTCACATCAGTAACATTACGACAATCCTGATCGTACCATTGGTTTCTTGGTGGTGGTTTTTTGTACCCAAGTGTTGCTTTTGCTGCAGTTTGTAGGGAGTAGGCAATTCTTTGCCATATATACTATTATCGGAACAAGAAGTGCTTTCGTCAAACAGGTGGGTAAGTTTAGCGGAATAGGCCTCGGCTACCTGTTGTGTTTGCAGCTTTTCGACGTCGAGTTTCCGTGTTGTATTAGATCGCACCTCTGCTGCAACATTAAGACGAGTGCGAACCTTGGCGGCTACAAGGTAGTGGTCCGAATCGATATTCGCTCCTCGGATCGATCGAACGTCTAAAACACTGGATGAATGCATTCCGTCTATCACAACAAGGTCAATTTGATTTCTTCTTGCTTGATCAGGAGAAATCCAGGTGGCCTTGTATATATCTAGATGCTTGAATCTGGTGCTCCTCGGATCGATCGAACGTCTAATACACTGGATGAATGCCTTCCGTCTATCACAACATGATCAATTTGATTTCTCCTTGCTTGATCAGGAGAAATCCAGGTGGCTTTGTGTATATCGAGATGCTTGAATTTGGTGCTGCTAACTACCATGTTTTTGCTGAAGGCTGAATTTTCCGACGGTGGGGCCAAAGATAGTTTCCCTTCCGATTTTTGCATTAAAATCTCCTAGCAGAATTTTAATGTCATGGCCAGGGCAGCGATTATATGCTGTTTCTAGACGCTGATAAAAAATGTCTTTGGTCTGTTCATCTTTGTCTTCGGTCGGAGCATGGGCGCAAATAAGACTGATGTGCAAGAACTTCGCTTTTATGCGGATTATAGCAATTCGCTTATCTACTGGAGTGAATCTGGAGACGAGGGTTTTTAATCTCCTGTTAAACATGAATCCGCAGCCAAATTCATGTCTTGTTTCATGGCAGCTATAATACAGGGCGTAATCATGGGATATACTTCCGCCAGTCCCTTTCCATCGCATTTCCTGTAATGCAATAATATCGGCTTTGTACTTCTTGAGTACGTCCGCCAAAGCGAAAACTTCGCCTGTTCTGTACAAGGTGCTCACATTCCAAGTGCAGATTCGCAGTCCTTTATACGTTTGCGGGGGTCGTCAACATTAGCGGGGTTTGGTTTTCTTTTTCTTTGTTTTTTCATAGTAGGTTGGGTTTTCCGAGAGTGGGCAACTAACCCGACGCCTCAACCCATTTGTTTTTATAGTTCTTATGGGTGAACTTGCGTCACATATTAGCTCACTATTTCATCGGGTGATGAAAATAGCTGCCCCAGCTGGCACCACGGGGAAGTCAGTGTCCACAATTGAGATGAAAGAGGGACCAAGATAAGCCTGGACTTCGCCATGTTAAAGCCATTCAGAGCCGTTGCTTGGTATGTATCATCCCCTACGCCTATGTATAGACTATGAAAAAAGTAGTGTTGGCGGGTTATTTGGGATACCATTTGTATTTTGTTTTTGCAAAATAGTCAGGCTTAATCCCAGTTTGTTGTTTTTATAAAAAAACAACTATTTATTAGTGGGAATGTATGGCATTGTCAGCCGAGGGGTAAGGCAGGGAAGACTATAATTTCGGATCTCGCCACTGATCCTCATCAGTTCCCTTAGTTTTTGTTGGGATATTCTCCCCAGAAGCTATTAATAGCTTCTTTACAAAAAACCTTTCAAACCCAAATGTCTCTTGTGACAATTCGAAGTTCTTACGTTACCAGCGATACGACCCCAATGAGAAGTTCGTTTCGTTGGCGCCTGACTTCGTGGTCAACAAGGCATTTACAAACAACTACAATACATTTCCCACTGCTATGTGTCGTCACTTTGTGACGAATGCACATAACGTTGTTGATGGTATTGCTAGTTAAAGCAATAAACCAAACAGTATGACCGTGCCTCGTCTACAACTTCAGTAGTGTTGGCGGGTTATTTGGGATACCATTTGTATTTTGTTTTTGCAAAATAGTCAGGCTTAATCCCAGTTTGTTGTTTTTATAAAAAAAAAACAACTATTTATTAGTGGGAATGTATGGCATTGTCAGCCGAGGGGTAAGGCAGGGAAGACTATAGTTTCGGATCTCGCCACTGATCCTCATCAGTTCCCTTAGTTTTTTGTTGGGATATTCTCCCCAGAAGCTATTAATAGCTTCTTTACAAAAAACCTTTCAAACCCAAATGTCTCTTGTGACAATTCGAAGTTCTTACGTATTGTAGTTGTTTGTAAATGCCTTGTTGACCACGAAGTCAGGCGCCAACGAAACGAACTTCTCATTGGGGTCGTATCGCTGGTAACGTAAGAACTTCGAATTGTCACAAGAGACATTTGGGTTTGAAAGGTTTTTTGTAAAGAAGCTATTAATAGCTTCTGGGGAGAATATCCCAACAAAAAACTAAGGGAACTGATGAGGATCAGTGGCGAGATCCGAAACTATAGTCTTCCCTGCCTTACCCCTCGGCTGACAATGCCATACATTCCCACTAATAAATAGTTGTTTTTTTATAAAAACAACAAACTGGGATTAAGCCTGACTATTTTGCAAAAACAAAAAGACTATGAAAAAGTATTTTTAAAAATCCATGCCTATATCTAGACCATGAAAAAGTATTTTAAAAAAATCCACGCCTATATCTAGACCATGAAAAAGTGTTTTTAAAAAATCCACGCCTGTTTACAATGGCTCATATATATTTTTATGTCCATACCATAATAGAGAGGCATTAAAAGTTCGGCTTTGTCGAAATTACCTACATTCTTATGAGTTATATAAAAATTTGATAAAGTTTATAAGTATATTTTTCCCCATCATAATCCTAATTATTATGGCTGTCAGATCAGTAATCCTTGTTATTGTCTATATTTAGTAACGTTCATGTTTATATTTACAATTCTCCTACCCTTAATCTTCAATATGACAAATGTAATACCCTTCGAGAAAACATCTACATCTTATTTATTCAATTCTCAAACTATTAAATTAATTCCCATCACATACTTGCCAAAAAAAAAAAAAACAAACAAACCCACACATACACAAATAACTACAAAACTCATTCGTATAATTGCGCACCTTACTTGATACGAGTATATTTTTTCTTGCCTTAGCTTTCCGTAAACATTCGCATTTATTTAAGTCAAAACCGAAAAAAATACTTCTCACGCATTCAGCTACACCAACAACAACACGAACTACAACAACTCCTTCAAATTTAATCTCATCGCTTAAAGATACTTATTTGGATTTTCGTATATTTATCCTTATTTATATTATGGACGTGTTTAGATCCTGTGTGTACATAGTCACACACACACGTCCAAACAAACATAAACACATTATTGGCCATGGGCTTTTGACCTCTTTCGGTTTCTGTTTGCTGTTCGTTGGCTTTGACCTCTTCGAAAATTCACACCATGGTCCGAAATAACAAACACGTCTGCTCCATGATGTCCCCCACACACCCTTCATCCACACTAGTCTTAGTTTACGTTAATAATTCAGACAAAATGTTCGTAAATATTAAAACATAAATATATCGATAATTACATTTTATATTCATAAATAGCAATATGTATAATTGTGTGTGCGAGTGTGTACACAATATGTTTTCGTATGTAAGATGTGTTATAAGGTGTTTACATGTATTAGAAAGGATATTAATGTGTTAATATTAGGGATGGGTGGGTGGTACGGCATATACCCATATACTGTTGACAATTCTTCATATGTTGGTTAATCGGAATTTTTAGGGTCTATATAAGTAGTGGATTTTTTAAAGAATATTTTTCTCAGGTCATCTATACAAGGCGTGGATTTTTTAAAGAATATTTTTCTCAGGTCATCCATCTATACAAGGCGTGGATTTTTTAAAGAATATTTTTTCTGAGCTCATCTATCTATACAAGGCGAGGATTTTTTAAAGAATATTTTTCTAGGGCCATCTATACAAGGCGTGGATTTTTTAAAGAATATTTTTTCTGAGCTCATCTATCTATACAAGGCGTGGATTTTTTAAAGAATATTTTTCTAGGGCCATCTATACAAGGCGTGGATTTTTTAAAGAATATTTTTCTCAGGTCCTCCATCTATACAAGGCGTGGATTTTTTAAAGAATATTTTTCTCAGGTCATCCATCTATACAAGGCGTGGATTTTTTAAAAAATATTTTTCTAGCGCCATCTATATAAGGCGTGGATTTTTTAAAGAAAAATTTTCTCAGGTCATCCATCTATACAAGGCGTGGATTTTTAAAGAATATTTTTCTGAGCTCATCTATACAAGGCGTGGATTTTTTAAAGAATATTTTTCTAAGCTCATCTATACAAGGCGTGGATTTTTTAAAGAATATTTTTCTCAGGTCCTCCATCTATACAAGGCGTGGATTTTTTAAAGAATATTTTTCTCAGGTCATCCATCTATACAAGGCGTGGATTTTTAAAGAATATTTTTCTCAGGTCCTCCATCTATACAAGGCGTGGATTTTTTAAAGAATATTTTTCTCAGGTCATCCATCTATACAAGGCGTGGATTTTTTAAAGAATATTTTTCTGAGCTCATCTATACAAGGCGTGGAATTTTTTAAAGAATATTTTTCTGAGCTCATCTATACAAGGCGTGGATTTTTTAAAGAATATTTTTCTAAGCTCATCTATACAAGGCGTGGATTTTTTAAAGAATATTTTTCTGAGCTCATCCATCTATACAAGGCGTGGATTTTTTAAAGAATATTTTTCTGAGCTCATCCATCTATACAAGGCGTGGATTTTTTAAAGAATATTTTTCTGAGCTCATCTATACAAGGCGTGGATTTTTTAAAGAATATTTTTCTGAGCTCATCCATCTATACAAGGCGTGGATTTTTTAAAGAATATTTTTCTCAGGCTCATCCATCTATACAAGGCGTGGTTTTTTTAAAGAATATTTTTCTGAGCTCATCCATCTATACAAGGCGTGGATTTTTTAAAGAATATTTTTCTGAGCTCATCCATACAAGGCGTGGAATTTTTTAAAGAATATTTTTCTGAGCTCATCCATCTATACAAGGCGTGGATTTTTTAAAGAATATTTTTCTGAGCTCATCCATCTATACAAGGCGTGGATTTTTTAAAGAATATTTTTCTGAGCTCATCCATCTATACAAGGCGTGGATTTTTTAAAGAATATTTTTCTGAGCTCATCCATCTATACAAGGCGTGGATTTTTTAAAGAATATTTTTCTGAGGTCATCCATCTATACAAGGCGTGGATTTTTTAAAGAATATTTTTCTGAGGTCATCTATACAAGGCGTGGATTTTTTAAAGAATATTTTTCTGAGGTCATCTATACAAGGCGTGGATTTTTTAAAGAATCTTTTCTCAGGTCATCTATACAAGGCGTGGATTTTTTAAAGAATATTTTTCTGAACTCATCTATACAAGGCGTGGATTTTTTAAAGAATATTTTTCTGAACTCATCTTTACAGGGCGTGGATTTTTTAAAGAATATTTTTCTGAACTCATCTATACAAGGCGTGGATTTTTTAAAGAATATTTTTCTGAGCTCATCCATACAAGGCGTGGATTTTTTAAAGAATATTTTTCTCAGGTCATCCATCTATACAAGGCGTGGATTTTTTAAAGAATATTTTTCTGAACTCATCTATACAAGGCGTGGATTTTTTAAAGAATATTTTTCTGAACTCATCTATACAAGGCGTGGATTTTTTAAAGAATATTTTTCTGAACTCATCTATACAAGGCGTGGATTTTTTAAAGAATATTTTTCTGAACTCATCTATACAAGGCGTGGATTTTTTAAAGAATATTTTTCTGAACTCATCTATACAAGGCGTGGATTTTTTAAAGAATATTTTTCTGAACTCATCTATACAAGGCGTGGATTTTTTAAAGAATATTTTTCTGAACTCATCTATACAAGGCGTGGATTTTTTAAAGAATATTTTTCTGAACTCATCTATACAAGGCGTGGATTTTTTAAAGAATATTTTTCTGAACTCATCTATACAAGGCGTGGATTTTTTAAAGACAATTTTTTCATTCAATTCAAAAGTTCTCAATTTATGTTTCAAAACAGTTTAAATATGCCAATTAAACATATCAAACAATAGAATTACAAATCACTTGTACGTGACTGCCGTTGTCATGTCGTGTATAAACTTCAATGGTCAAGAATTAATCCATCCAATGGTAATAGAAAACCACATCTGAGATGGTGTAAAAAATTGGGACAGAATAGAAATTCAATTCAAGAAGTGAATAAATTAAAAAAAAACACCAAACAAACAACGAGTATATGAACCAATAATATACTAGAACAGTATCATTGAGAATTAATTAACACTTTAACACATAATTGACATTCTCAAATAAATTACGTTGAGCTGATGTTTATCGAAAAGTCCGGACAACATGAAAATCTATGAAAGTAAGATTTGCAAAAAAAGAACAATTACGTATTGTTTGCTAGTTGGTTCGGTATGAAGTTTTTTTTCTCGATTTTCTAAGCAGATTAATTTCGCTTTTATTTATGATCGTGAACATGGATTGTGTTGTGACAAGTCTCAAATGGTTATTTGCAAAAAATTCAAACAAGCGAATTGAAAGCTTTTTATTTCAACTCTTTGGCCATGGCTTAAAGACACATGCCACAAATGTAACCGACTTCAGTTAAACGAAAGCTTTTAAACAAGTTAGACGCTTAGACTAGAGGCGGAGATCGCAATTTTAAATTTAATCTCAATTTTTTTTACGTTTGTACCACTAAACGTTCGGTAGCTGTGTGACAGCGGGAATAGTGCTAAGTGTTCTTGTATTTCAAAATTCGCGAAAAATAAAAAACAAAGACAACTAGTGGGGTGCCGTAAATTGCATTCACAGCGGGATGGAACAACATTCCAGTTTTGAAATTTAAATAAAAAATTCGAATTGAAAAACAAAAGTTTGTTTGCAAAATTTCCATGTAATGAATTGTTTAGACAACAATCAAAATTTTGTAAATATTTAAAACACCACAAAAAGGAAAAAAAAAAATCGAAAAAATAAAGAGTCAACAAACCGCATCATCACACCCTGCAAGAAATATAGCAAAGCCATTTGATTTTTCTCTGCGGTTTCCACAATAGCCCACAAAGTTCCCTGAAATTTTTAACGAAAATAAATACGACTGCAAAAAATCACTTAGCAGCAGAAATCCAAAACTCAAACAAAAAATTACGTTCAGCAAAAAACAGTGAAGCTTTGTCGGAGCACCATCATCATCAGCGATAGCAGCAGCTTTAGTGGTAACACGCTTCAAAGATGAAAGAAATCAAAAGTAATATTTACAAGCATTTAATTGTCATCGTTGCCGTAGTCGTGACGTTAATGTGCAATTATGTTTGCTCAACTCCCATGATGTACAAACGCAATCCGGACGATAAATTCGAAAGAGGTTGGTATTCACACAAATATTTATGTTTTCCTCAATTAGGGTTACATGGAGGTGGGAATCTACCAGAGGGTTATGGTTTGCAAAATTGTCAAAATTTTAATTGATGTCATATCGATCGAATAAGGAAAATATTCTTTAAAAAATCCACGCCTTGTATAGGTGAGCTCAGAAAAAAATATTCTCTAAAAAATCCACGCCTTGTATAGATGGATGACCTCAGAAAAAAATATTCTCTAAAAAATCCACGCCTTGTATAGATGGATGACCTCAGAAAAAAATATTCTTTAAAAAATCCACGCCTTGTATCGATGAGCTCAGAAAAAATATTCTTTAAAAAATCCACGCCTTGTATAAAAAAAAAAATATTCCACGCCTTGTATAGATGAGCTCAGAAAAAAATATTCTTTAAAAAATCCACGCCTTGTATAGATGAGCTCAGAAAAAAATATTCTTTAAAAAATCCACGCCTTGTATAGATGAGCTCAGAAAAAAATATTCTTTAAAAAATCCACGCCTTGTATAGATGAGCTCAGAAAAAAATATTCTTTAAAAAATGCCTTGTATAGATGAGCTCAGAAAAAAATATTCTTTAAAAAATCCACGCCTTGTATAGATGAGCTCAAAAAATCCACGAAAAAAATATTCTTTAAAAAATCCACGCCTTGTATAGATGAGCTCAGAAAAAAATATTCTTTAAAAAATCCACGCCTTGTATAGATGAGCTCAGAAAAAAATATTCTTTAAAAAATCCACGCCTTGTATAGATGAGCTCAGAAAAAAATATTCTTTAAAAAATCCACGCCTTGTATAGATGACCTCAGAAAAATATTCTTTAAAAAATCCACGACTTGTATAGATGGATGACCTCAGAAAAATATTCTTTAAAAAATCCACGCCTTGTATAGATGGATGAGCTCAGAAAAATATTCATTAAAAAATCCACGCCTTATATAGAAGACCCTAGAAAAATATTCTTTAAAAAATCCACGCCTTATATAGAAGACCCTAGAAAAATATTCTTTAAAAAATCCACGCCTTATATAGAAGACCCTAGAAAAATATTCTTTAAAAAATCCACGCCTTGTATAGATGACCTGAGAAAAATATTCTTTAAAAAATCCACGCCTTGTATAGATGACCTGAGAAAAGTATTCTTTAAAAAATCCACGCCTTGTATAGATGACCTCAGAAAAATATTCTTTAAAAAATCCACGCCTTGTATAGATGGATGACCTCAGAAAAATATTCTTTAAAAAATCCACGCCTTGTATAGATGGATGAGCTCAGAAAAATATTCTTTAAAAAATCCACGCCTTGTATAGATGGATGAGCTCAGAAAAATATTCTTTAAAAAATCCACGCCTTGTATAGACGGGTTTAGAAAAATATTCTTTAAAAAATACACGCTTTCCAAGCTTTTTTCTTACAACCATTTGAAAAGCTGTTATACTGCTTTGCCAAATATGGTCTAGACCTTTTTTTTGCGATTCAACATTAGCATGATATGTTGCGATTTTAAAAGCGTAGGATTTACTTGTTGAATCTGACATTCTCATAGATGCCATAACAAGTGGTATTCGTATTTTTTTTTTTTCCAAATCGTATATTTTATTTGTAATTTTTTATTGTTGTTCTTGCAAAACTTGTTTTTATATACAACACAATTTTTGTTATTGTTGTTTTTTTTTGTTGTTCTTATCTAACAGATTTGGTGCCGGTCTCCTCGACAGTCATACCATTAACGGCCGTTGAAGTCAGCTATGGTTTGGGTGGTAAACCAAGCGAAGAATACAAAGAGGCCTACTTGAAAAAATTGCGCAAAAAAGTTCATGAACACGATAAAAGTGCAAGTGAGAAGCTAGCCGATCCGGATACATTAATAACCAGTAAGTGTGTGTGGCAGTAGCCAAATGATTTATTTGAATATTTTTTTGTTAAACGCAAAATATTTCTGAAGTACATCTCCAAAATATGTAAAACCTCCATTCAAGTGCTGCAGATAATCTCTTAATATTGAATTATTGCGAATTCTAAAAGAACACCTTATAAGTGGCCACTGTTAAGTGGCTAATATTGCCTAGAAGCCACTCAAGTGGTGGGATTATTCATTGCCCGCCAATAGAGAGGAATTACAAATCTATGGAGTGTATCTTTGCAAAAATATGGAGATGTTTTTTTTTTTATTTGGAAATTAAAGTAACCACGCAAATTCATCCAAATTTGGTTACTGTTTTGAAACACTTTGTAAAGTGTTTTGAAATTTTATGTGTTGACGATTCTGTTGATGTTTTTGAGTTTTAAATCATTAATAGTTTTTGTAGTTGTTGTTATTGCTATTGTTAGGTTTTTAGTTGATTGACCTATTCGAGCCATCATGCATAGATTGCAACCACGCAAGTTGCAGTTATAAGCCATTTAGTTTCTTTGCTATGATTTGCTTGAGTTGTTGTTATTGTCAAGATGATGTCATTAAAACCAATTTGTTTGGATTAGCTAATTTGCAAAAATGAACTATTTTGAACTATTTGTTTTGCTGTCATGATTGCCGATAAATAATTAACAACATACTTTAAAAATCGGAATCAAGTATTGTAAATATAGGGTTATGAGAAGTAAATTTTTAAGGAGTATAGACCATAGAAAAATATTCTTTACAAAATTCATGATTGATATAGACCCCAGAAAAAAACATTCTTTAACAAATCCATATCTCATATAGACCCCAGAAAAAATATTCTTTAAAAAAAAGCCACTCCTTGTATAGGCACTAGAAAATATTCTTTAAAAAATTCACGCCTTGTATAGACTCTAGAAACATATTCTTTAACAAATCCATGCCTAATATGGACCCCAGAAAAAAAAATATTCTTTAAAAATCCACTTGCCTGGATTGACCATCTTTTTGGTGCTTGTCCAGTCTCAAGCTAAAAATAAATTCGTCCAGCTAAAAGGAAATTTTGAGTTCACTGTCAATAGCTTGTCTTTTACCTTTCACGAATAATATTAGCAATCCCTGAAGACACATTTTTTATACTCTCAACCTTAGGTACCAGAAGGAGTGGACCAATGGGTCCCATCGTCGGACTTGATCTAGACTTGGTAGAGGTAATAGGTTGTGCAAAACTTGGTTCAAATCGGACATTCCATTAGCCTTATATTGGATTTCGATCATTTGTGAGAGAGGTACCAGAACGAGTGGACCAATGTGTCCTATCTTCAAACTTAATCTGGGCCTGGTAAAGACAATATGTTGTGCAAAGTTTGGTCAATTTGTGCGCGAGCCACATTGTTAATGTTTATGAAAATATTGAATAAAATTTATTTGAGAACAAAAAAAGTATCAAATTACACCCAATTTTTCGTACCCAACTCAATAAAATACCGAATAATGTGAGTGACCGAATATTATACATTTTTATACCTTCAGAATTTTAGCTAATGAGGCCTCATCGGAATATTGGTTTTAGATCCTTGTTTCTATAGACCAAATCCGTTTCAAACAATTTGGAGTAGATTTACAAAAGTTCTTCCGTCTGTCTACTCTCAAAGGGCGTAACTGATTTTATCCAAACGTCATAACATTTCTTCCAAATTTAGGAATATCGGTCCAATCCCTCTGTTACCTCCTTCACAAAATGGTCAGAATTGGATGCCAATGATTTCCGCAGATAATCCATCAATTCCACGTTTTGATCAAACAAAAAGGCGCGGGCACAATGACTACTCTTCTCTTGTTCGTTTTTCAAATTTCTGCTAAGACTTCATGTAAAAATATTGTGGTGTATTACTCAGAATTAACCATCTTAATCCAGTGAAACGGAACAGTCAGCACTTAACCAACTAGGCGAACAACTTCGTTCTGCAAACAACTTTCGTTGGATTCAGCTCGTCTATGAAGACCAAAAATGGCGATTGATGCTTTGTGTGGAGCACCGCAATCGTATTTATACCCTTCACCACACTGTGGTACAGGGTATTATGTCTTTGTGCATATGTTTGTAACAGGCAAAAATAATCGAGATAGACCCATGGTTCCTTTTGAGAATATGCATAGAATCACTTTCTGAGTCGATTTATGCATGTCCGTCCGTCCGTCCGTCTGTAGATGTTAAATTGTAAACAAAGTACAGGTCGCATTTATGATCCGAATTGGATGAAATTTGGCACAGCTCATTTGTTTGGCCCAAGGACGAACCCTATTGAAATTGGGAAAAATCGGTTCAGATTTAGATATAGCTCCCATATATATTTTCGTCCGATTTAATGTAAACGGTCCCTATATATCTTTCGATTTGCACAAAAATTGGCACAGCGTAATGAATTAGGTCTAGAATGATGTGTGTAAAATTTCATAAAAATCGGTTCAGATTTAGATATAGCTCCCATATATATCTTCGTCCTATTTAAGGTAAATTGTGTACCAAAGTCCCTATATATGAATAAGGTCTAGAATGATGTATGCCAAGTTTCGTGAAAATCGGTTCAGATTTAGATATAGCTCCTACATATATCTTCGTCCGATTTAAGGTAAATTGTGTACAAAAGTCCCTATATATATTTCGATTTGCACGAAATTTGGCACAGCGTAATGAATGAGGTCTAGAATGATGTATGCTAAGTTTCGTGAAAATCGGTTCAGATTCAGATATAGCTTCCATATATATTTTCGTCCGATTTAAGGTAAATTGTGTACAAAAGTCCCTATATATCTTTCGATTTGGACGACAATTGGCATAGCGTACTAAATTAAGTTTAGAATGATGTGTGCAAAGTTTCGTGACAATCGGTCCAGATTAGATATTGCTCCCATATATATTTTCATCCGATTTATGGTAATTGGTGTACCAAAGACCCTATATATCTTTCGATTTGCACGAAATTGGGCATAGCGTACTGACATTTGGGTCTGTAATAATTTGTGCTAAGTTTCATGAAAATGGGTTCAAATTTAGACATAGCTCCCATATATATTTTCGCCCGATTGTAGGTAATTGGTGCACCAAAGTCCTTGGAAATCTTTTAATTTGCACGAATTTTGGCATAGCGTACTGAATTAAGTTTAGAATGATGTTGCAAAGTTTCGTGAAAATCGGTTCAGATTTAGATATAGCTCCCATATATATTTTCGTCCGATTTTATGTAATTGGTGCACCAAAGTCCCTATATATCTTTCGATTTGCACGAATTTTGGTATAGGGTACGTTGGTCAGCTAAGTACTTCGCGTTGTTACAAGAGACATTTGGGTTTGAAAGGTTTTTTGTATAGAAGCAATAGCTTCTGGGGAGAATATCCCAACAAAAAACTAAGGGAACTGATGAGGATCAGTGGCTTGATCCGAAACTATAGTCTTCCCTGCTTACCTCTCGGCAATCAATGCCATACATTCCCCACTAATAAATTGTTTTTTTTTTTTTTTTTTAAACAAAATATAAATGGTATCCCAAATAAACCGCCAACACTACTGAAGTACTGAATTAAGTCTAAAATGATGTTGCTAAGCTGGATACATATGTGGAATATACCCAAAGTGGTGAAGGGTATCATATAGTCGGCCCAGCCCGACTTTACTACTTTCCTTACTGGTTTTTTAAATGTCTTTGCATTCATCGACCCGAGCCTTTTTTGTGATATTGTCAAATTT
The DNA here is from genome assembly GCF_032173495.1 of Musca vetustissima. Lineage (NCBI taxonomy): Eukaryota > Metazoa > Arthropoda > Insecta > Diptera > Muscidae > Musca > Musca vetustissima. Next base: position 78,851 of record NW_026873589.1, on the reverse strand, counting down.
TGGGAAATCTAACGAAAACAAAACTTTTTTATGGTCATGTGTTAATGCCTCTATATGACGGTACATGTGGCATAAAAGTTTGTGCATGAGTTTGGCCAAAAAAATAGATTATATATCGTGAAAATCGGTTCAGATTTAGATATAGCTCCCACATCTTTTCGTCCGATTTAATGTAAATGGTGCTCCAATGTCCCTATATTTCCTTCGATGTGCACGAAATTTGGTATATCGTTCTGAATTAAGTCTAGAATAATGTGTGTTAAGTTTCGCAAAAATAGTTTCAGATTTAGATATAAAGCCCATATATATTATGGTCCGATTTTAGGTAAATGGTTCACTAAAGTACCTCTATTGATTTCGATTTGCACGAAATTTGGCACTGTGTACTGAATTGAGTCTAGAATGATGTGCGCCAAGTTTAGTGAAAATCGGTTCATGTTCGATATAGTCTCACATATATATTATCGTCCGATTTTATGACCCTATATATGCTTCGATTTGCACGAAATTTGCCATATCGTACTGAATTGAGTCTAAAAAGATGTGTGGTAAGTTACGGGAAAATCGGTTCAGATTTCGATATAGCTCCCACACATACATGTATATTTGTCCAATTTTACATAAATGGTGCACCAAAGTTCTAATGTTTGACCGATTAACACGAAATTTTGCACAACGTATCAAATTGAGTTTTTAAAAGAAAGAAGCCCCTGAGTGCCATTGAGTAACCAATTTACTTACGACATTTTTTTTATTTTTTTCGGTATTTTTTTTTTACATTTTCCTACAAAGATTGCAGTTAAAATTTCGCATTTAGGGCTTTAATTAACATTCTACAAAAATTTACAGTTCTGCAGTAGCTATAAAAATAATATCACTTTCCTAAAACTTGGTATTTTCGGATCTGACAAATTTTCTAATTTAAGACACAGACTTTGATACCATTAATCAGCCTGGACATCGACAAATAGACTTCGGCTTCGCAGTTCTACATTCGATCAGATTAGTGATCAACGAATAGTATGATTTTTTTCAGAAATGCAAAATTTATAGCAAACAAACAACATTGTTATAAATATTATTAATATTTGGCACATTCGTTGATATGTCAACAATGAATTTGAAATTCTAATCCATTAGTATTTTCTTCTCCAAAAAAAATGTAAAAATTTCACTCTAATTTCATTACACATCGACAAATATAGTTGTTTCCCCACCCCAAAAAATATATATTTATGTTACGCTGCGATGACGATGACCTTCCATCCATCCTCTGCCATTCCCATTTCGATGAAGTACAAACATAAATTTCGACAAATTGCATGAGACCGGAGAAAGAGTTCACATTCATTTGACGACATACACACTGACACGCAAAACGACAATGTTTCACCAAAAAATATTTCGTTTTGCATTCAAAGTTAAAAGGAAAAAAAGAAAAACAAAAATGATTACATTTTAGCTTTTGAATTTGAATGTGAAAATCTAATAAACATCCATAGCTAGAGATGAAGTTCATTTACATGTTTTGCCATTCTTGTTGTTGTTGCGTAAATTAAATGTGAAACGAACAAACAGACAGACAAATTTACAATTGCAGTAACAAAATGCTACTTCATGGAGTGCTAGATATTAGAATAACGACAACAAAAACTACAACAACTAAAAGAGATGTGATAGACAAAACGTCAGCAAATGGAATGTAATCGAATGGAAAATGTAATGGGTGTGTAACCTTGTATGTGGTGGCAGGGATCAAAAACACCATTTCGAAACAAATTTTGTATTTTGAAACAAAACTTTTGGGAAATTTAGGTTTTATATTAAGAAGTGCTACATTGGAAGAACATTTTAATTTTTCGGGATAAATGATCGGATATTTATCTTATAATAAAGAAGAAGGTATGTCGTTAATAACAAAAACATAATCAGAACCAGTAAGGAAAGTAGTAAAGTCGGCCTGGGCCGACTATATGATACCCTTCACCACTTTGGGTATATTCTACATATGTATCCGAAAAGACGTCGCTGTACTGTTTAAAATTTAATCTCAATCAGACACTCATTGATAATTTGGTGTACACTCAATATAAATAAGTCGAAATTATATATGGAAGCTATGTTATATCTATATCTGAACCGATTTCAAGCCAACCTGCCAAAGATTAATTTATATTAACTTCAGTACGTTGTGTCAATCGGCCTAGCTATCATTCTAGACTTAATTTAGTACGCTGTGCCAAAATTCTTGCCAATCAAAAGATTTGGAGGGATTTTGGTGCACCATTTACCTAAAATCGGGCAAACTATTTATGGAAACTATATCTAAATCTGAACCGATTTTCACGAAACTTAGCACACATCATTCTAGATTTAATTCAGTGGGCTATACCAAATTTCGTTCAAATCGAAAGATATATGGGGAATTTGGTACACCATTTACCTTACATCGTTTTGCCCGATTTATCGGTTCAGATTTTGGGCGCTATATCAAAATCTGAACCGATTTTCACGAAACTTAGCACACATCATTCTAGACCTAATTCAGTAGGCTATACCAAATTTCGTGTAAATCGAAAGATATATAGAGACTTTGGTACACCATTTACATAAAATCGGGCGATACTATATATGGGAGCTATATCTAAATCTGAACCGATTCTCACGAAACTTGGCACAAGTCATTCTAGACCTAATTCAATACGCTATGCCAAAATTCGTGCTAATCAAATAATTTTCAGGAACTTTGGTGCACCATTTACCTAGAATCGGCCGCAACTATATATGGGAGCTATATCTAAATCTGAACCGATTTTCACAAAACTTAGCATATATCATTCTAGACCTAATTCAGTAGGCTATACCAAATTTCGTGCAAATCAAATCATTTTCAGGGACTTTGGTGCACCATTTACCTAAAATCGGCCGAAACTATATATGGGAGCTATATCTAAATCTGAACCGATTTTCACGAAACTTAGCATACATCATTCTAGACCTAATTCAGTATGCTATACCAAATTTTGACAAAAATCGAAAGATATATAGGGACTTTGGTACACCATTTACCTTAAATCGGACGAAAATATATATAGGAGCTATATCTAAATCTGAACCGATTTTTCCCAATTTCAATAGGGTTCGTCCTTGGGCCAAATACTTTGTTTACAATTTAACATCAACAGACGGACGGACAGACGGACGGACATGCCTAAATCGACTCAGAAAGTGATTCTATGCATATTCTCAAAAGGAACCATGTGTCTATCTCGATTCCTTTTGCCTGTTACAAACATATGCACAAAGACATAATACCCTGTACCACAGTGTGGTGAAGGGTATAAAAATTGCTAACCATGAGCACGCTAGTTTTATGAAATTTTGTATAGTAAAATCGGAAAGTGACTGTTTAATGTAAGATATAAGGACTCTGGTCCTTATATCTTATCTGACAGTCTCTAAAGAAATTAATCGCTAGATCTTGATAGCCAATTAGGATCACTTCTTCGAGAGAACACAGTTCCGAATATTTCCCATAAAGATCAATTGTTTAGTTGCTTATGTGGGACGTAGCGCCGTCTTGTTGAAAGTAAAAGCTGTCCAGAACAGTGGCATCCAACGCCGGAGAAAACGAAATACCAAAGTACTGCCATTAAGGTTGGAATAGGACTTCGAATATATCGAAAATGACGCGTGATATTGATAGTTCTTGGTAATGATATATGTTACCCAGAGTGAACCCATAATACCAGCCATTTCGCTTAAAAACGTGCTCAAAATTCCGATATATCCCATTTGGTGTACCAAACATCCCAGATGTACTTTGAGCTCTATCTTAAATATTGCGACCTCTATCGTGATTTCAGCAGATGGAAATGGCTAAATCGACATAGAATTTTATTCAGATCAAGCATTTATTTCATTGTTGGGATATCCGACGATTTAATATACACTCCACATTATCCGCCAGGGCCGTGATTTGGCACCCAAGGGCTATTCTTTATCCCTGTACACCCAGAGGAAATGAGTGGTCAACTAGTCGCCATAAAATGCTGTTGACGGGGTTAAATGAGGTGTATTTATCGAAGGAAACGAGATAGACACATGGTTCCTTTTGAGAATATGCCAAGAATCATTTTCTGAGTCGATTATTGCATGTCCGTCTGTTGATATAACATTTAAAAAAATACAGATCGCATTTCTTATCCGAATGAGTTGGTAAAGGTTATTTCTTTGGCCCAAGGCTGAAATTGGTGAAAACCGGTTCAGATTTAGATATACCTCCCATATTTTATTTTTATTCGATTTTATGTAAATGACACACCAAACTCCCAAGTTTTGTTCGATTGACATGAAATCTAGTATAGTGAAATGCGATCAGATATATATTTTCGTTCGATATAATGTAAATGACACATCAAACTTCCAAAGTGTGTCCGATTCAGACGAAATTTTGTGTATCGTATTGAATTGAGTATAGGATAAAGTGTCTTAAATCTCAATGGATCAGATATAGCTATAGCTCCCATATATATTTTCGTCCGATTTCTCGAAATTATGAATAAGGTACACAACGATTGTTCGATTCCGCTCTTTAGCTTTCACACATAATTTTGTTCGTATTCAAACAAATTCTCCACAAAATATTCCAAGTCAGCTCGATTGGCATGTAAATTTCCATAGATTTCAGAATGATATATATCTATGTAGATTGCATATTTTTTTTCGTCCCAATTCCATGTCAATTGTCCTCTAAAAATACATCTTTTCTATCGACAGGATAAACAGCCCGCCAAACTTTTGTTCTTTCCTTACGGGTGTTATGGGTGTTTAGGCATGAGATGTACAGCGCGAATATGATTCCGGAACATGGATATTGCTTAGGTGTTGTTGAACTTCGCTAACGACGATCCAGATTACTCAAAAAGGTCATGACTCACTTAGCTGGCTTGTGACAGAACATTTGTTCCATAAGCCGAGCTCCTCCAATTTCCACTTCATTTTTCAATCGAATTCGTGGCCTTAACCTTCAGGGTGAAACGTCAGTTGGCTCGCATCTATATGCCTTTTGACCTGGGGCATTCTCATCCATTTTCACAACATGACCTAGCCAACGTAGTCGCTGCAGCTCGTTACGTCTGAGAACAATGTCCGAGAACAACTCTTGGTTCATTAGAAGGCGATATTCACAGTCGAATCAGCTGGTTCATACTCCTGACCAGCATCTGACAACCAGCCTTGAATAGTTCGGCTGGTAATCCATCGCCTCCTGCTGCTTTATTGTTATTCAGCCGATAAATTGCTATTCTTACCTCATTTTAGTTAGGTGGTATAACTCTATACCGTCATTGGTTCTAGGGTATATTTTTCACCTCCACTATTTCATATCAGAAGTTTCTTCCAGATCCTCGACACGCTATCTGTCACCTTCATCTCTACAGGAAAATGTGCCCGCACCAAAACTTTCGGTTTGGTGTTTTACTCGTTGTAAAATTTCCGAACATCGTTATAACTCCTGTACACCTCGATTTGCTCCCTCTTCCATTGTTCTTTATTCTTTTCTCTGAAAATACGTTTCACCTCTCTCCTTTTCTCCCAATAATTCTCCATCGCCTTACGTGTTGCTACTGTCTGCAGGGTTGGCCCATACGTTGCGTTATTCACATCAGTAGCATTACCACACTCCTGATCGAACCACGGGTTTTTTGATGTTGGTCTTTGGTACCCAAGTGTCGATAATGTCAACTAATTAATGTCGGGGTAGTTCACATGTTCGATTTGTTCACATTTACAATACGGCCAGCTTATTTACCGCTAATTTCCTGATTTTTTTCAGTATTTTAATGTCAGTTCGAGTGTTCACATTATCGAGAGTTCACTGTATATATTTTTAGTATTAAGTGATTATTTATACTCTTTGGAGTCAAGCTTGATGATCTAAGTTTTGCAATGAAAGGGAAAGCCAGGAGAAGAACCTACATACCCACCATTTTGCGACGCGTCGTTGGTTAAGCGACTCATTAGGCATATTGGGTTATGTGGCTTTACAAAGGTCGTACGTTGATAACTAGTATTTATTCCGCCCTGATGCGAAACTTACATATGCGAATTAAATTCAAATTTGTCAAAGTTCGACATTTGTCTTCATTCTAGGAACAGTCCTTTTCAAAGCAGATTTTTGTTGTAGCGATGGATAATTAATCCACACACCTACAATTTCTTCCATGGTATACACATGTTTTTGCGCAACCGTTTTGGAAGTGTGTTGATGGCTCAGAACGCTAAGTGGTCTGGCAACATTTGTGTTGCTCCGAGGACCTAGGTTCGAGACCTAGCCGTGTTCAGCTGAAAAAATTATTTTTAGTATTTCGTTATGAGTAGCATGCAAAAGATCCAATCCCCGAAAAGAGTACTGTGAAGCACCTGACATGACTCGCATTCTTTACTCGTATTGAGCGGTGTTTTTCACTTTCCGATTGTAGACTTGTGAGCGTAAAATAAAATAACAATCTCAACTCCAGCATTAAGATTCCAGATTTTCTTTGACAGTAGTTAAGTCAGGAATCGACAAAGAATAATAAAACTTGTAGGAATTTACACATTCTCTCCAATTTTTTTATGTTCTAATATTAAAGATTACTCTTACAATTTTTTTATAAATATATTTCATTTTTATGATGTGATATATTTCATTTTATAATACATTTTGTTTTTTATGATAAATAGATTTTACAGCCAAAATCTGTTTTTTATTTCAATAAGTTCAATTATTCCAAGTTAAAAACAATTATACTAAAATATATTGATGCAGCTACTTCTAGTTTATGCCCTTCATCCTCTCACTTTCAGTATTGAAATGGTGAAGCAAAATAGTTACTGCAATCACTTCAAATAATGGCAATTTCCAATTCTGCTGTAATAAACAAACGCAAATCTGAAAATCCAACAAACACAACAACAATACCAGTTAACATTACCATTGTTATTGTCAGCAATATTTTTGTCACAGTAAAAGGTATTACCACCATTATGCCAAAATCGAAGTAGTAGCAACCCACACACAAACTAGAAAAAAAAAATACCATCGAATAGTGAATGAATCTGAACGACCGACAATAACAACAACAACCAGACAAACGCTGTAGTACCAGAGCATTAAGCCAACAAGCAACGAACTATGCAGCGAACCGACCTAACAACCAGTACTTAGTCTAACCGTCAGCTACGTTAGCAAGTGTAACAGACAACAACAACACTTAACATTACACCAACCCATAAATACTATGCCATAGGGCGAACTTGTCGGCGCCGTCATCGTTGGTGTTGTTGTTGTAGTCTATGAGACAACAACAATTCTATGACAAAGCATAAAATATAGAAATTGATACAAAAAGACAGAGAATGAATGAATTCTTTGAAATAAATCATGATTATTTATTCGTAGCAAAACTGTGCGAGTAAATATCTTACAACAACACCAACAACAAAACAGGCAGGACAAAGACATAAAAAACACAATTCATAAATGCAGAAAAAAGAAAAACAACCTTCACAAATTCCTGTACAAATAACCTCAATTGAAATAACTAACTAACTCAACAGCCAGACAGCGTTTGTGGCAGTCAGTTCGACTAGCAATAACACAGGTTTACAAAAATTAGGGAAAATGTTATTAGGATGTGATGAGAAGTGTACCAAAAGTGTGTTTCTGAACCTAATAAAAATATTTTTATGAGGAAGTAAAAATTAAAAAAACCATAAGAAGTGAAAATATCATATTGTTCGAACGGGGCCATGGCATAACTATACAAAGTAGTCTCATGTATAGATACGCCATGGAACGGGGCGAACCCAAGTAATGTGCATTCGAAATTTCTTAAAAAGTCTGGGTCTTTATATTGTTGATTGTCTCTTGTTAGCTTGCTTTTACTCATGTTGAAAATAAGATAATTGGAATTTCAACATACTGAAAATTAAGCGGGACCATTGAAAGAGGATCATATGAAGTGCTAAATTACAGCCACCTCGTTTAAACAAATTGATTTTTAATATAATTATAATATAATAATAATTTTCATCCCATAACAATAATGAAATGGGATTTTGTCAGTGGGATTTTTCACAACATGAGCATATATTAGCTTCGGGGCAAAGAAATCCATTTTTCGGCAGATAGATGTCTCGTAAAGTATCGATCAAACAATTTCAGATTTCTGCTCGTGACATTTCGCAGTAAAAAAATTATTTTTCTGCTTTTTGTTTGTTGCATTCAGTTGTGAGTTACAGGGTGTTAAAAATTGAAGTAAACAAACAGTCTTTCTTTGACAAAGGCGAAAATGCAAGCCAAGCCGCTAAAATTGTGAATGGTTCCGATGGTTATGATTCCGATACGTAGATTTCGCAGATTCCGTTCAGGAATTTTTGATGTTAAAGATGCACCTCATACAGTTAGCAGTCGCAACATCGCCCAGGAGATAAAAAATCTACAATAAAACTGTTTTAAACCATTTACAATAGACCAGAATTGGCCAACAGGAGAGGTGTCGTGTTCCACCAGGACAACGCTAGGCCACACACATCTGTAGTGATTCGCCAGAAACTTCGGGAGCTTGGTTGGGAAGTTTTAATGCATCCGCATTCAGTTCGGACTTAAAACCAAGTGATTATCATATTTTTCTTGCATTGCAAAATTTCTTTAATAATAAAAAATTGGTATCTAGGGAAGATTGTGAAAATCGACTACTATAGTTTTTTTTTTTGGAAATAGAGAGCAGGACATCTATGAGAGAGGCATTATGAAGTTACCTTTAAAATGACAACAAATCATACAACAAAACGGTACATATTTGGACACGGTACATATCGGACATTCCGAAGAATGTTAAATAAAGTCCTATAATTCATACAATAATGATGGATATTCTTTTTCCCCAACCTAAATTTTAAAATAGTCCTGCAAAAAATTGCTCACCCTATAAAAACCCGGTATACTAAATTACTGCAACCTGTAATATATGTTTAAACTCTTCTCTTCTATGGCGGAAAATCTAAAATTTTCTTAATATATATATTTTTTTACCCTCAAAAAGCCTGAAATGCAAAGCGATTTGGGTTGAAAATGTGTTTCCCTGTCAAAATACAGAAAATGGGGCGTAAGGGCTATATGGAATCTATATGAAAGCACATGGACCTATAATTATAAATTTCTTGAAAAATATTAGTCTCCATGAACCTGGAATCGAAATTTCAAAAACTTTTTTTGAAAAAATTATGCAAAAACATCAACGAAAATGGGTTGGAACCATTGGAAGAGGTTTTATCAAAACATGGATCTATATTGATATTAAATTTGTATATGAATATCAGCCTCTAAAAATCCGGCATGCAAATTGTAGCCCTTTTCTATGGAAAAAAGTTGGTTTCCATTTTCGGTTCGAAAATGGGGTGGTGCAGTTCTATGGGGCCTATACTATGACATGGGTTAAAATATATTTCTATAACATATATTTCTTATTTTTAATAGAGGAAATAGCAATTTATGTGTACAATTTAATAACATTATTTTAAATATTTCAAGCTCTGTCGGAATTTCAACAAGCAGGATTGGGGTCCACGGGGAATTTTTTGCCAAAAAATTGGGTTCATGGAGAGTTACGGCTAAAACCTTCTAAATGCTCAATATGTGGTGCCGATTTAGAGGGGGACTATACCAAAGATTGACCCAATATATTTATTTGCAATACCATAGAATATAAATTCCGAACAAAAACGCGGGGTGCGAAATTAAAGCAAATTCAGTTCGAAAATACGCCTAGAGCCATTAAAATATGGAATTGTAGCAGTACCGTTTTAAGATGGTGCTTTCAAAACATACTGGAAAAATGTGAGTATATTTTCGAAGTGGTTCTTCCACGAATTTGGATTTAGCTGGCCTTCGCATACCACGATTACATGATTCACCTGTGACGATTTTATTTGCAAGTCTTGTTTTTTTTTGAGCGATTGTCAAATTGCGCGGATCCAATGATCAATATTAACTTAACGGGATAAGAACATGATGGTAATTCTAAAAAAATATACCTGTAAATATTTACGTATAACACCCACAAATAATTGGTATCAATTCTAAGATCAACCATTCTTCTTGAATATATACGCCATAGAATCCAAAAGTCTGGGTCAATTTGACCGCTAAATGAGAAGACCCATACTTGTTCCTTGGATCCCCTTCTCCAAAAACAATAGTGGTCTTCTTTGGTCCAAACCGAATATGCAAAATGTTGTAACGGATGGTCCATACTTGTGGTTAGTAGGGGAGAGGGGGGCACCTTTTAAACGGGGGCACCTATGAAAAGCGCTCATAAAATCTTGGTTTAAATTTTTTACGACCCGTTACCACATTTTTGTATACGGCAATCTTGTTCTTTATCTGCGTAAACCACTTTGGCTAGCTTTTTCAGTTGTCGACAAATTGTACATGGGTTACCATGTTTTCGCAGTGTTATTGTAAACTCTTATTCTTTTGGTTGTAAGGGCGCAGGAAGAATTATGTGAAAGTTTTTTTCGTTAAACAAATTTTTTGCATTCCAATAATCATTTCAAACATAACTAATGTAATTTCTTTCATATATATTTATTACAAAAAAAGTTATTATACATTTCCGTAAAATGCCACGGGTGGGACACCTTTGAACATGCCCATTAAATTCGAGTAAAAAGCGGAGTTTTTAACTTTTGGCTTCGATTTCTCTAAATTTCAAATGGGATAATAAAACTACGAAATTAACTATATTTTTTCAACATTTTAATTTTTGTTTTTATGTCATTTTATGTTTTAATACATTTCGATCTGAATTTTTTTTATTTTCGAAAATTTGTGTATATATTTTTTAATAAATAAATTTCTGATATGTATGGATAAAATACATTTATACTTTAACATAAACACTGTACAAAACCAAGCCGTTTAAAAATGTCAAGCCTTGTTCAAAGGTGCCCCCCTGGGGAGCAGTTTTGAACACTTTGACTTCCTCCCTTAAAACAGCAATAAAATATTTACATCAAGCTTAAGGAGACCCCCCCATTCTCGGGGTCAAAAATTTTTTTGATTTAATTCGAATCTACACTGATTAAAGAATGTCTCTACAAAATTTCAAGTAAAAATCTCAAGAACTCTTGAAGATATAGCCGATTTATAGTGTCAGCATCAAGTGACGGCTGAAGGGCTTCTCAAACTTTAAGGGAACCCCACCCATTCTCGATTTTAATTTTTTAAGATTTTCAATGGGCTGGTAAATGAATACCAATGCTTGTTAAGGTTTGTAACTTTGCACATATATATTTGAAGATGTAAAAGAGAAGAAAAATAATTTACAAAAAAATTTTGTTATTGTTTTGTTGTTGTTTTTTGTAATTAAAGAAAAGTCCTTATTTTTTATAGCGGGCATGATAACTCCTCACTGGAACATCGGAATCCGAAAATTCCAACGGTGTTAGAAAGAGTACATGTCTGGCTCTCGTATGAACTAGGATTATTGACTTCGCTCTAAAATTAACAAAATGGCGGACCTTTGAAAAAATATTTTTGGAAAATCTCCGATTTTTGACCAAAAACCAAGTTAAAAAATAAGGAAGATCTTCACCGATTGGCTTTATCCTAGTTCATACGATAGCTATACACTCACAGAGAAACGTGTAAAAATTTGGAATCGATTGCGTTATTAGTTTTTGAGTTATCGTGCCCGCCATTCGCAAAAGAGAAAAACGCGTTTAAAGTTTGAGAAGCCCTTTAGCCGTCACTTGATGCTGACCCAATAAATCGGCTATATCTTCAAGAGTTCTTGAGATTTTCACTTGAAATTTTGTAAGGACATTCTTGAATTAGTGTAGATTCCAATTAAACGAGTTTTTCTCTAAACATTTTTTTGCGAATGGCGGGCACGATAACTCAAAAACTAATAACCCAATCGATTCCAAATTTTTACACGTTTCTCTGTGAGTGTATAGCTATCGTATGAACTAGGATAAAGCCAATCGGTGAAGATCTTTCTTATTTTTTAACTTGGGTTTTGGTCAAAAAACGGCGATTTTCCAAAAATATTTTTTCAAAGGTCCGCCATTTTGTTAATTTTAGAGCGAAGTCAATAATCCTAGTTCATACGAGAGCTAGGCATGTACTCTTCCTAACACCGTTGGAATTTTCGGATTCCGATGTTCCAGCGAGGAGTTATCATGCCCGCCATTAAAAATAAGGACTTTTCTTTAATTACAAAAAACAACAACAAAGCAATAACAAAAATTTTTTGTAAATTATTTTTCTTCCTTTTTAAATCTTCAAATATATATGTGCAAAGTTACGATCCTTAACAAGCATTGGAATTTATGTACCAGTCCATTTAAAATCTTAAAAATTAAAAAGTAAAAGTGGGAAGGTTTCCTTAATGTAAAAATAGTTTTAAGTTCCTACATCTAGCTCTGATCCGCATAGACTAATTTATAATAAATGAATTAAAATGAATTAAAGCGATATGTTTGGAGGGGTACAAATGTACCACGGTTATTAATCTTACGATTTTTTGGTTATTGGATATTTTGATTATTCTGGCTATATTTTATATTTCAAAAATTAAATTTTAAAAATTTTTCCAAAACAATTATCATTGATTAGGAATCTTCCAACCCTAAAATGTTCTAAATCGGCATACTAGTGTAATGGTTATTTTGTTAGCCCACAAGTATCACAAATGCAAACAAGAAAGGCGTTGAAGAGGGAAAAATTACGCAAAAAGAAGAAGAAGAAAAAGAAAACAATAAATATACAAATAGATTTATTAACTACACAATTATTTGCAAAAAGACACCAAGTTGTTTTTTCGTGTTATTTTCTCTTTATTTTATTTACTGGTATTGACCATTACTTTAATATTTCGTTTCGTTTTTCTTTTCTGTTTGATTTTATTTATGTTTTTTCGCTTCTCTCTTTGTCTACCTCTCGTTGCAGTTAAAAAGAAACACATTGACAGCAGCAACACCAATAAGGCCAAAGTCAAGGGCGGCATCATTACCAAAAATCCCATACAAACAGCAGCAACAACAACAACAACAACTGGAGGCGACAACAAGTGAAATGATTTCGCACTTTTGCTAAGTGCGAAATAATAATCACAATAGAAGCAAACAGTAAAAATTTATTTTGATAGTATTTCGCCATTTTATTATCATTCATTTTGGTATTTTTTCGTCTTCTGCCTCGTTGTTAACAATAATTGTGAGTATACAGTCGAGATGAAAGCTTTTAGTTGTAAGATATTTTTTGTTGCTTTTTTTTTGTTTATTTGTAATAAACATTTTGATGCGACAAACAAGTGAAATAATTTTTGGTGTACTTATGTAATTGAAGTGAAATAATTTTATTTGCTAAAATTTTGGAGAAAAATATTTTTTTAGATATTCTCACAATTGGGAGATTGTAGAACTCATGTCATTCAAAACTAAATAAGTAAGAACCCACGAAAATCAAGGATGCGTTGCTTCTAGGCAACGGTAAATGGAAGCTGCTTACCTTGGATAGTCTACATTAGTTCAATCTAGATAGAATCAATTTTATCCATAATAAAAATAACAATGACAACACATCTAACACAAGGACTAATCTTACACTTTTCCTATACCGTCCACATTTTCAATATATATTCAAGATTCTATGAATACCTCAGAAGTTATGTCCTTAAGATGCCAGTGACGAAAAACTTGAACATTTTAGTACATTTAGAGACATGTCTTCATTTGAGTCCGGTTTTTATACGTTAGGCTCGAGTGGATAGAAATAATGGAGTACATGACAAGATTTCAATATGTAATTATATTCTTAAATATCGTCCATGTATTGGGAAGTTTTGAATTCAACAGTCATAGACTGAAAATTCTCCTGACGCTGGCATATTTAGAAATATCTATATTTGAGATAATTTTTTTGATATCTTTGGCTCCAGACTTTACTTTATTGTGCAGAGAAATATACAGGAATATTATTTGGTTATTAGTTATGGCTTCAATGTTGTGATTACAGAAAAAACTGATCACTGATCGTTTGAGGATCAATAGGTTTGGAAAGGTGTAACAGTTTAATATAAGCCTAGATGTTGAATCTTATGACTTCAAAAAATTCTAATTTGTCGAAAAAAATTCTAATTTGATACTTCTCAAAGTAGTATAACTAAAATTCACATATTCGGATAGATGAAGGTCCACACCATTCACATAAATTTTATTTACTAAAATAACTCACAGAAGTATTGGAGATGTTAAAATAACTCACAGAGTTTGAAATGAAAAACTGGACCGATATTTATAATTTTTAATAGAGATATTTGGTACCCAATAAGAACCCAATGTAGCAAATTTCAGCGAATTCGGTTGAAAATCGCGCTCAAGAACCTGAAAATACCGAAAATTTGGGGTGCTCTTATATGGGGGCTACCAGAAAAAGTGGGCCGATATTTATAATTTTTAGTAGAGATATTTGGTACCCAATATGAACCCAATGTACCAAATTGCAGCGAATTCGGTTGAAAAGCGCGCTCAAGAACCCCAAAATACCGAAAATTGGGCGGTAACCTTATATGGGGGATATCCGAAAAAAATTTACCTATATTTATAATTTTTTGTGGAGAGGTTTGGTACCTACTAAGAACTCAAAATACTAAATTACAGCCAATTCGGTGGAAAAATACGATAAAAACCCCCAAAATACTGAAAATTAGGAGGTACCGTTATATGGGGCAACGAGAAAAAGTGGAGAAGTGCGTATTTTTAATTTTTTATACCCTTCACCATAGTATGGAGGGTATATTAATTTTGTCATTCCGTTTGTAACTCATCAAAATATTCATTTCCGACCCTATAAAGTATATTCTTGATCAGGGTAAAATTCTAAGACGATCTAGCCATGTCCGTCCGTCCGTCTGTTGTAATCACGCTATCTTCTGAAGGAATTGAGATAGGGTGCTGAAATTTGGGATAGGGTTGTCTTTTGTCTGCAGGCAGGTCAAGTTCGAAGGTGGGATATATCGGTCCACGTTTAGGCATATCTCCCATATATGGGTACCCCCCAATTTTCGGTATTTTGGGGTTCTTGACCGTGTTTTTCAACCGAATTCGCTGAAATTTGGTACGTTGGGTTCTTAATTGGTACTAAATGTCTCCACTTTTTCTGGTAGCCCCCATTTAACGGTACCTTCTAACTTTCAGTATTTTGGGGGTTTTGATCGTATTTTTACATCGAATTGTAAGTAACAAATTTCTCCACAAAAAATTATGAATATAGGTTCATTTTGGGGTTCTTGAGCGCGTTTTTCAACCGAATTCGCTGCAATTTGTTTTTTATGGTCTAAGGTAACAAATCTCCCTACAAATAATTATTAATATTCGCCCCCTTTTTGGGGTAGTCCCCATATAACCCCCTTTTTTATATTAAAATAGTTATCTAATTTGTTACGCGTTTTGGGTTTGGTTCTAAGAGTCTGTCGTAAGTATTTAACCTGCGGAGGATATCGAGATAAAGTTAGAAAGTAATGAATTATACATGAACTATAACCCGCATTTAGGCCTAGCACCTGTGTGGGAGGTATTTGAGGGAGTGGACCGATAGTCCACATTTTCGAACCTGAACTAAGTTTGGAAGAATAATAAGATAGGCACAGGTTGGATGAAATCAACATTTTCTGGAACATGGTTCACATTATGGTTTACATAATTGCGTTGTAGAAATGTCGGTATAGGTCCACTTTTTGGTATTTTCCCTACATTTTCATTTCAACTACCTTTTAGTATATCTATGGTGGAGGGTATCCAAAGTTCGGCCCGGCCGAACTTAACGCTTTTCCACTTGTAGTTTTTTGAAAATAAAATTTCTGTTATTGAAAAATTTGTATGTCTGTAAAAGTAAACATTTTTCGATCAATTAAAAAAATGTTTTCAACCATTTTCGCCGTTTTCAATTGGCACAGATGCAAATAAAGTCCTTGCCTATTTGGGTAATACGGACGTCTAATAAACCCTTTAAAGGTGAGAAGGTGAGTATTTTTGTACGGAGCGCAATAAATTAGGTACGACCCTTAAATAAACAAACCCTACTGGAGTAAAATTCCATATTTTGAGGGTTTTAAATATTGAAAATCTCAACTGTATTTAAGCATGTTGCTCACCTATATAAAAGTTTTCGTATAAATTAGACATTTTTAGGCAAATTTTCCAATAGAAATGGATTAATTTGACATTTCAAAGAAATATCCCGTACTGCAAGAATCTACTAATTTTTACTATTTTTTTCGATTACATAAAGGAAAAATTGTTATTGTAGTAAAAAATGTTACATTCTTGCAGTTTCTGGAACAGACCAAAAGCCCACATTCACAACAATTTTAATATTTTGAAATGTCCCATATAAAATGATTCAACAAATTTGAAACATTTCATCAAAATATTAGATGAAACGTGTGTAATCGACTTCAAATTTTCTGCAACGGATCTGGTTCACCAATATTTTGATGAACCAATACCCATAAGGCTGAGGGTATAAATCAACGTATATGTATATCATTTTAAAGCTAACATCATAACCCGGTAAAAAAATCGGGTTTATTATCTGAAAATTCGGTTCAAAAATTTAGCGATTCAGATCGGTCCACGGCAAATAAATGATATTAAAGATTACATCATAATGATATATATTTATTTAGTGTTCGTAGATGGTTTTTTCGAAGAAGGATCAGCTACAATTGGAAAAGGATTTTTGGAATTCGTTTATGAACACGAAAAAAGATTTCGGATTTTGGAAAACAGTGTGTGTGTGTTTTTTTTTTAATTTAAATTTAAATTGTTTAATTTAATTGTTTAAATTTAACTTGTTTGGACCATGTAAGGTATGGCGACCTAAAGGACGGACGAGGCTCTGCAAGGATTATGGATGAGATTTATTATTTAAGACAAACCACCCCCCCCCCCCCCCACCATTCTTGATTTTAAATTTTCAAGATTGGGATTGTAAATGAATACCAATGCATGTTATGGTTTGTAACTTTACACATATATAATTGAAGATTTTAAAGAGATGAAAAATAATTTAAACTTTGTTTCGAAATTCCCCTTTTTTACCACAAACTAAGTTAACAAATAAATAATAGTTCTTTACCGATTGGCTTTATCTTATTTCATATGATAGGTATACACTGCCAGAGAAACGTGTCAACATTTGTAACCGATCGGATTATTAAATTTTGAGTTATCATGTCCGACATTCGTAAAAACACTGCTGCGAGAAAAATGCGTTTAAATTTTGAGAACCCTCTTGCCTCTTGATGCTAACACAATAAATCGGCTATATCTTCAAAAATTCTTGAGATTTTCACTTGAAATTTTATAGGGACATTATTGAATTAGTGTAGGTTCCAATTAAATCAAAATACAAAATTCAATTTTTTGAAATCGAGAATTGGGGGGAGCCTCTAAACGTCGAAGGAGCCCTAGGCTTAGCATAATAATAGGAAAACGAGTGGACATGAGAATTAAAAAATATCGTGCTTCTACATCAAAAGCTGCTAATAGCAAATCTGTGGTTTATCATTATCAGCTATACGCATTTCCAATAGAAATGTCTTCAATTTAACCTTTCGGGTTCTCAGAGTTTTATATTTACCAATATTTTGGAACATACCGTATTAAGGTTCTGCCCCATTCTTAGTCTAGGTCCTAGCCGCATTTTCCATATTATGTAGTTCATTATATATTATATTTAATTTAATTACCCTTTGTGAGGCCATCTCCATCTTCGGATACAATCAAATCGGAAAATACGTTTAATATTAAAAAATCATATAGCGGTTACGGCTTTTTTGGGTTTTTTTATCGTACTTGGCTACAATTTCTCTATCATTGGGTGTCAAATCTTAACCGGTCTGAATGTGAAATGAACATATCCCTGACATGGCTCCAAATTACTCTTCTTTATTTACGCATGTCAAGACAAATGTGTTATCAACGGTATTCGTCGGCAGTGGAAGTGTTCAAAAAACATTTTTGGAATAGAAAACGTTTTTCGATAATTGGCTTGAGTGCATGAAAAGAGTATATAAGTCGCTGAAGGACACTTTGGAAAACAATAAAACCATTGCTTCAAATACTCATTATTAGGCCAGAAATATCGGTAGCGGAGCAGTATAGTCGGACGGGGCCGACTATACGATACCCTACACAACTACCACATAACTCTATCTTTCTGCGGATTTTTATTCCGAGCCTGGATAATATTTCGTGATAGTTGCAGCCTGTTGCCCGATTAGAGGTCAACAACACCTTTTCCTTACACTGAAATATTTTCCGAGTATTATCGGTATTCAGTACATCCTTTTAATTACTTGTCCATACTCCCTTCACCGTGGGTTGTGTTGTGATGTTCTGCTTATAATTGTAGCCTATAGATGGAATCGAAAAAAAAAACACAAAAATAACTTTTCGGTCTACTGCATCCTAAAATTATTATTTCATCATCAACGAAAATTATAGGCGTTGTCCTTGACCAAAACTGGAACCTCATGAAACATTTCAAAGCGATTAGCGCTATATTTCCGCCTTCCAGTGTTGTAATGGGTTACTAAATAATATCTCAGTACCTAAGCACCTGCAAATATTTACATGTAACTCCCACATCCGAGTACATACGACAATATAATTGGTATCAATTTAAAGGCCAACCACCCCTCTTGGATGTACTATCAACTTCTCGGCTCTATGTCCTTCAGGAGTGAATATATACGCTATAGAATACAAATTTTGTCACATACAAGTCAGGGTCCATTTGACCCGCTAAATATTGTCCAATCTTTATCAAAACATGCATGCATATTCTTTGGCCCGATCCCTTTCTCTATGTAAAAATTCGAGATGTACGGGCCATATTTACGTCCTCTATAGCGACCAGAAAAACCGACAAAAATTAAGTTTTTGATCCATTTCATACCCTAAATATTAACTGATCTTTTCCAAAAACAATAGAGGTCTTCACTGGCCAGAACCCATCCTACATGCAACATTTCGTGAAGATTGGTCCATAACTGTGGCCTCTATCGTGTTTACAAATTATAATGGACAGACAGACGGACGGCCACACATGTCTAGATCGACCCAGCTAGTCGAGATATGACGATCGGTATACTTAAAGGTGGGACTAGGACCAATATTTCGCGGCGTTACAAACTCTTGGGGCTGCACAAAGCTATAATACCCTGACAACATAGTTGTGTAGGGTATAATTAATACCACTTACAAATATTTTTGAAACAAATCAAACTCAAAAATTTAAACATGTCAATATAAGAATATTGGTATTGAATAAATTGTCGACTTAAAAGTTAATTGGACTATTGTTATATACCGGATTCACATAGTTCATTCTACGTGATTATCAGTGCTGTTAGCTTTCAAATGTTATGCATATAAGTTTAATGGGTTAATTAAAACCGGTACAACAAATCGGGTTCAAAAATTTAGGGATCCTCGACAAATAAATGATATTAAAGAGTTTCGAATAATGCGATATGTTTATTATAAATATTGAAGACAAATCCGACACTTATTAATAATCTATTTATTAGCAAATAGAATATTAATTTGTAAAGGACGATGAAGCCATGCGAAGAATTCGTAAGACCATTATTTTTATAGAATATTTAGAGGCAGAAAATAGACCAAAAAAAAATCACACAAGGATACGAGATAGAAGGAGTATGTTCCTCATTCGATTTGACTAAGACATGTAATAACGAAACTTACCGAGAATGGGGGAGGTTGTGGCGGTCCTCTTACTTAATACCCTAATCGTATTCAGCCGTTTGTTGTGTATAAGAAAACTAATGGAAATACCGTTGTTCGTTATATCCGGATTCTATTGTGGAAATTGTTGGTGTGTAGGCATATATAAATAATATCAATTTGCCAGAATAAAATGGACAATTTTCGTTTGATCATAATACCCTACATAACTATGTTGTAAGGATATTACAGCATTGTGAGCCCCCAGAAGTTTGTAACGCCGCGAAATATTCATCCTAGACCTAATTTTTAGTCATATATCGACTAGCTGAGCCGATTTAGCCATGTGTGTCCGTCCGTCTGTCTGTATATTATAATTTGTAAACACCTCTCAATCCACAGTTATGGACTAATCGTCACGAAATTTTGCATGTAGGACCGGTTCTGGTCAAAGAACGTCCCTATTATGACTTGAACACAACAAAATTTAACACAGAGAAAGGGATGTGACCAAGGGACAAGCATGGCTTATTTCATGATGATTGTTCAACGTTTAGCGGTTCAAATGGACCCTGACTTTAGTGAGATATGGCAAAATATTTATTCTAAGGCGTTCATAGTTACTCCGATAAGTTTGCAGTATATACAAGAGGAGATGTTGACCTTTAAATTGATACCAATTATAGTGATGTATGTGGGAGTTATACTTAAATATTTACAGACGTCTATGTATTCTGATATTATTGAGTAACCCATTACGACATCAGAGGGCGGAAATATAGCGCTCATCGCTATGAAATTTTGCATGAAGTTCCGTTTGGGGTCAAGGAAGTAATCAGATGATATATAGGGGATGAAATGGACCGAAACAATCGTTTTTCTCAGGTTTTCTCGTCTGTCTAGAGGACATAATATAAAGCTGAACATAAACAATTTTACCTGGGGAAGGGGATCTGGTCTACTATTGAGAATGATTCTTTTGATAATGATCGGTCAATATTTAGGGGTTCAAATAAGCCAAGACATTTGTGTGAAAAATAGCAAAAAATTGAGTCTTATGATTGAAATTTTGAGGGTAAAAAGATGAGTTGTTATTCTAATCGTTCAATAGAGTTGCAAATATCGAAAAATATTAGGTTGGGGGAAAACGGAATGAGATAGACCTATTTCTTAAACGGACTGTGACTGGAGATGAGAAATGGATCACTTACAATAATCCTGAGCGAAAACGATTGTGGTCAACGAGCGGTGAAGCACCTCAAACGGTGGTCAAACCAGGACTATCAGCCAGGAAGGTTCTGCTATGCATTTGGTGGGACTGGAAAGGGATTATTTATTATGAGTTGCTTCCATATGGCCAAACGCTAAATTCTGATCTCTACTTTCAACAACTGGACCGTTTGATGATAGTAATTGACCAGAAACGGCCAGAATTGGCCAACAGGAGAGTTGTCGTGTTCCATCAGGACAACGCTAGTTCATATAAAAATAATGGATTTCTTTTTCCCCAACCTAATATTATCCAGGCTCTAAATATATATCTTTATATATACTTTAGTGGTAGTTATGTAGGGTTTCATAAGGTCGGCTACGTCCGACTATACTGCTCCGGTCACTGGTTTCGCACTACTTTCGAAGCGAAATGACATGAGACGACAAATTATTATATTGTACAATGGCATTACGAAATAACGCAGAACTAATTCAAATAGCGCATTTTGACAGGCTAAATCAGCATATGTCGCATAGTTATTACTTGGCACCGAATGTTTTAAACATCGTTATATCTACCGCCACAAAATAATTCTCTTCATCTCATGCCGCAAGATATAAAATTCGTCATTCTGTTCATTCCATGTCGATTTTGCCAAATTTTCACAAACACTCCTACTATTCGGCCCACGTGTTGGTATAACCTCGGTTTGGGGATTTTGGACACAGAATTGGCACATTAGTACACATTTTTACAACCACATCTTATCAGAGATGCAGCTTTATTATTTCACTCAATAATAAAGGTACCATATTTGTTACATTTTGCTTCATATTTCATTGCTCTTCATATTTCATTCCAACATGCAGACATTTATTTGGGATACCATTTGTATTTTGTTTTTGCAAAATGGTCAGGCTGAATCCCAGTTTGTTGTTTTTATAAAAAACAACTATTTATTAGTGGGGAATGTATGGCATTGTTTGCCGAGGGGTAAGGTAAGCAATAGTTTCTGGGGAGAATATCCCAACAAAAAACTAAGGGAACTGATGAGGATCAGTGGCGTAATCCGAAACTATAGTCTTCCCTGCCTTACCCCTCGGCAAACAATGCCATACATTCCCCACTAATAAATAGTTGTTTTTTTTTTTAAACAACAAACTGGGATTCAGCCTGACTATTTTGCAAAAACAATTTATCAATATTTCAATATTCTAGCTTTATTCGTTTACCAATACCAGTAATATTGATGTACATCTCGTAAAATTCCAGTACGATTTTCCACAAACCCTCGGTGGTATCGCCCCTTTCCGTTCCATTTGGGACCTCATCAAGATACTTTCGACCAAGATTAAAGTTAGTAAATTTAGTAACATTTATGATCCCACATAAAAATTGCAAGATTCTAGCTTAAGCCATTTCTTATTAAGCCATTATTTCTTGTCGTACCCATTCCTCAAACTCAGTCATATCACACTTCTACAGGGATGTCTATATTGATCTTCAAATAAAAATTTAAGAATTTTATTTCCGCAGCCTTGCCTAGGCATTGACTATTATCCAGTCAGCCATTTGCATAAGTTACTCTTTTAGATATATTGAATTTCACATTTTATGTACATTGTATAAAAGTTAAAAATATATAAACTATACTTACCTTTATTTTTTCCTTTCAGAACCAAAAATATACGGCTATTAATTTCACACACAAACCTGACATCATCCATTACTACAAGAACAAAAAACATCCGACATCGAATCGATTGGTAGTCCATCAAACAGTATCAGCGGCAGCAGTATCATCCGCCATACCAATTTGGTTGCTGGTATTTACTATTTACGTGGGTTGATTGGATTTCTTTTTGCCATAATTGTTGAGTTCAGTTCAATAACCAAAAAACAAGCCGATGGTGGTTATGTTTTTTACACCCATATTTGTAACACTGGAAAAATAAAAAAACATCGATATTCGCAGATGTCAGTCATGGGTTCCATTAATTTTTTAATTCATAGATAAAATAAACTTTTGTATATAACGAAAATAACAAAAAAATATGAATGTATGTGAGCTTTTATCTTGTTTTTATTAATATTTTACAAATTTAATAAACATTGCAAATAACTAGTTGCTTAATATTAATACACATACAATTAAACGCTGGCTATTTATTTATTTGACACCATTTTGTCAAATATCGGGAATATAAATAAAACCAGTAAGGAAAGTAGTAAAGTCGGGCTGGGCCGACTATATGCTACCCTTCACCACTTTGGGGATATTCTACATATGTATCTTTACAGATGTCGTCTATACGAAGGAACATTGACATGAAATTTAACGAACTTAAAAATGCGATCTTTATTTATAAGTAAACCGACTAACATCAATCCTTACACATGCCATTGTGTAATTTATTCCATACTAGGTAAATAGACTTTAAGCAAACTTTACGCACACTATTTGGTATGCCTCACTGTTTAAAATGTAATATAAAACAAGCACCCATCGATTATTTGGTTTACAAACAGGAAGAAATTATATATGGAAGCTATGCTATATCTAAATCTGAACCGATTTCACAGAAACTTGCCCGAGATTAATTTATATTAATATCAGTACGTTTTGCCAGTCGGCCTAGTACGTTTTGCCAGTCGGCTATGGGTCTTTAGTACACCATTTACTTAAAATCGGACGAAAGTATATATTGGTGCTATATGTAAATCTCAACCAATTTCAAGAAAACTTGACACGCGAAAGTTATTGTAACTTCTGTACATTGTACAAAATTGTGTGCGCAATTTACATTAAATCGGACGAAAATATATATCGGAGCTATATCTAAATCTGAACCGATTTTCACGAAACTTAACACTCATCATTCTGGACCCAATTCAATACCCTATGGCAAATTTCGTGCAAATCGAAAGATATATAGGGACTTTGGTGCACCATTTACATAAAATCGGACGAAACTATATATGGGACCTATGTCTAAATCTGAACCGATTTTCACGAAACTTAGCACACATCATTCTGGACCTAATTCAGTACTCTATGCCAAATTTCATGCAAATCGAAACATATATGGGGACTTTGGTGCACCATTTACCTTAAATCGGACGAAACTATATATGGGAGCTAAATCTGAATCTGAACCGATTTTCTCGAAACTTGGCACACATCATTCTTGACCTAATTCAGTACACTGTGCCAAATTTGGTGTAAATCGAAAGATATAGAGGGCCTTTGGTGCCCAATTTACCCAAAATCGGACGAAACTATATATGGGAGCTAAATCTGAATTTGAACCGATTTTCTCGAAACATGGCACAAATCATTCTGGACCCAATTCAATACTCTATGCCAAATTTCGTGCAAATCGAAAGATATATAAGGACTTTGGTGCACCATTTACCTTAAATCGGACGAAACTATATATGGGAGCTAAATCTGAATCTGAACCGATTTTCTCGAAACTTGGCACACATCATTCTGGACCTAATTCAGTACTCTGTGCCAAATTTCATGCAAATCGAAAAATATTTAGGGACTTTGGTGTACCGGACGAAACTATATATGGGAGCTATATATAAATCTGAACCGATTTTCTCGAAACTTGGCACACATCAGTCTTGACCTAATTCAGTACGCTGTGCCAAATTTGGTGTAAATCGAAAGATATAGAGGGACTTTGGTGCCCCATTTACCCTAAATCGGACGAAAATACATATGGGAGCTATATCTAAATCTGCACCGATTTTTCCCAATTTCAATAGGGTTCGTTCTTGGGCCAAATAACTGACATGTACCAAATTTCATGCAAGTCGGATCATAAATGCGACCTGTATTTTGTTTACAATTTAACATCTACAGACGGACGGACGGACATGCATAAATCGACTCAGAATGTGATACTATGCATATTCTCAAAGTGAACCATGTGTCTCTCTCGTTTCTTTTTGCCTGTTACAAACATATGCGCAAAGACATAATACCCTGTACCACAGTGTGGTGAAGGGTATAAAAAGTTGTAGACCTAAGCGGAACTACCAAATATTTTAAACATGAAACTCTGACACTTGTAAACACGCAATCGTTGCAAAAATACTCTTTTATTCACTTCGTTAACTGAAATTTTAGAATAGTCCTTCATTTATTACACATTTTGCTTACTGCAATCATGACATGTCATTTCCACCGTCACACACACTCACAGCTATGTAAATACCTTTGTTTGTGTGTGTGCCTCTGCCTTTATGTGTGTCAATGTGAGCACATTTTTAATGGTTTGTTAATGAGCCATAATTTATGTGTTTACTTTGCGTGTCTGTCTTTTTTGGGGCGGGGTGCGGCGTTGTGTTCACGTTTAAAATATAATTTTTGTTTTCCTGGCATCCTTCTTCTGCGCTGAGTGTTTTTTTGCATTTTTTCGTTTTTAATTTATTTGTTTATGCGGCAAAAAACACACGCACACACAGACATACAAGGAACGTGCAAATATAAAAATGTTCCATTGAAATAAATTTCATGTAAATTGATTTTATGAATTTGTTTGGTGGGAAAAGTTTTTCGTATTTTGTTGGATTTTTTTTTAGTTTGGAAAATTTTGATTGAATAAAAATGTATGAATATGTGAATATTATTAAAGGAAAATAAAAAAATAAAGTGAAATAAAATCAATGATTCGAACAGTAGTAAAATAAATATTTAAATATAAATATTAATAAATTTATTTTAACAACAAGTAAAACAGTGATGAATTGGAAATTCGGGCGGGGTCCGAGGGTCATTTAGGGTAATTTCGGCACAATGAGCAACTCAGTAAGTATTATCGACAAATGTATAGAGGAACTTCGGGTAATGTGGACCACCATACTTATACCCTTCACCACACTGTGGTACATGGTATTATGTCTTTGTGCATATGTTTGTAACAGGCAAAAGGAAACGAGATAGACACATGGTTCCTTTTGAGAATATGCATAGAATCACTTTCTAACTCTTTACGCGAGGTAGAATACAGAAATGTTTTTAATATGGGGCCCATATTACGAACTATTCCACATTACCCGACTTTGAACCATTTTATTGAAAAATTATGTTAGGCTTAAATAATAAATAAAAGTTAAAACTCATTGAATGTAATTACAGCTAAACGTTCATTTTTGTTGTGGAAAATATAGAACCAGATCACTTCTTTATATTTGAGAAAAGCAAATTGTTTGACTCTTAAGCTAAAAAATTTTAAAATCACAAATTAACTAAATTGTAAACTGGTGTTTATTGGCCCAAGAAGGATTTAGTTGAATTTGGGTGAATCTATAGAGCTCGAATCATTAAATCTGGAATTAGTTTTAAACTATGTACTACAATAGTTTAAGATGTAATAAATTGCACCGAATTTAGTATAGGCCTGTTGTACAAACATCCCCCTTTTATCTTTTCTTTACTCTTGGACAGATCGACCTTGTACGTTCTAAGAGCAGCAAGGAAACTAGAAACTTCGAACCAGGTGGCTTCTCCAATTCTCCATGTAGGTCAAGCTGATGCTTAGTCACACCATGTCGTAATACAAGGAATACCTAAGGAGCATTTCTGTTGTCATTCATGACTACCCTTCAATTGCCTTATTTATTACAAGACAGCTTGTCCTGATACGTCATAAGAGCACCAATGAATTCCGAATATCGTTGTGCTTTCGTATTGGTACGTCTAGTTCTCTGAAATTGCTTCATTGATCGCCTGGTCCGACTGCCCATCGCTCCTAGATCATGGGCCCCTATTTGCTCTAACAAGGAGTACGTCATTATATGTTATATTATTTATACGCTACACAACTATGTTGTCAGGGTATTATAGCTTTGTGCAGCCGCAAGAGTTTGTAACGCCGAGAAATATTGGTCCTAGACCCACCCTTAAGTATACCGATCGTTATATCTCGACTAGCTGAGTCGATCTAGACATGTGTGTCGTCCGTCAGACAGACGGACATTATAATTTGTAAACACGATACAGGCCACTGTTATGGGCCAATCTTCACGAAATTTTGCATGTAGGTCGGTTAATATTTAGGGGATGAAATGGACCAAAAACTTTATTTTTGTCTGATTTTCTGGCCGCTGCAGAGGCCGCAATTATGGCCGAAACACCCCGAATTTTTGCATGGAGAAGGGGATCGTGCCAAAGAATAAGCATGTCTGTTCTGATAAAGATCGGTCAATATTTAGCAAGTCAAAAGGACCCTGACTTTTGTGTGAAAAATGACAAAATTTGTGTTCTATAGCGTATATATTTTCCCCTAGACTCGAGAAGTTGATAGTATATCCAAGAGGAGCGGTTGACCTTAAAATTGATACCAATTATATTGTCGTATGTTCTCGGATGTGGGAGTTACACTTAAATATTTGCAGGTGTTTAAGTATTCAGATATTATGTATTAACCCATTGCCACACCAGAGGGTCCGCCCTCTAGCTGATCGCTTTGAAATGTCCATGAGGTTCCAGTTACGGTCAAGGACAACGCCTATATGTTCTGTGATGATCAGATAATAATTTTGGGATGCAGTGGACCGAAAACTTAATTTGTTGTGTTTTCGAGTCGATCTATAGGCCAAAATTATAAGCCGAACATCAAAACACATCCCACGGGGAATGGAATATGGACAAGTACCGAATATTAGAAATATTCGGAATATATGTCAGTGTACGGAAGAGGGTACAACTATCACAACTATCAGGCTTGGAATAAAAATCCGCAGAAAGTTAAAGCCACGTGGTAGTTGTGTAGGGTATCGTATGGTCGGCCCCGTCCGACTATATTGCTCCGCTCACTGGTTTTACTTACTAAGTGGAAGTAAATGATTCGAGAAAAGCTCTTTCAATATTTTAAAAGGCGTTGACCAAACCTAATTTTCCAAATAATTAGGGTCAGGCCAGGTTCAGACCACAAACCATATACATTGAGGATGTAGAGTCTTCTGAACTTAAGATTTTCCCTAGCTCCAGAATGTTGCTTCTTGACATAGCCACCTAGGTAAAAATGACATCACTGATATTCAGTTTGTCGTTTTGTTCAGTGTTTAATGTTGGATATCATAATTCTTAGAAAATGCTCCACAGCATGTCAACAAACAAACACCATACACAAACAAAATGCATCTTTTATTACAATTTTCCCACTATCCCTTCCTCATGTTGATCTTTATGGAACTCAGCATTTTGTTTTTCAAAGGTATTCCCGTTTTTTATCTGCTGAAATATTTTGTCGGACAATAACAACGACAACAAACTTCCTGATATTTTTTCCCGGTTTATTCGTTACTTCTATCTTGTTGCTGTAGATAGAAGAATTATTTGGCCACAAAACGCCACACAAAAGACTTCCTGATATGTTTGACATGAAACGGATATGTCAATAAAAAAGCGCTTACAAAAGGTTGCAGCAGCAGCAGGAGGAAGGAGACAAAACTTTTACAATATCTCTGTAAAAGGATCTAAGTGAAGGACACTGGAGAACATAAAATGCATTACAGCGAAAACGAAAAACAAAAATCGAGAAAAAAAACCGAAAACAACTTTCGCCACAACATCAAGAGCAAAGGCAAAAGTACTGCGTGACAAAGACATAACAATAAAAGTATGAAGAAATACAAGAAGAAGAACAAAAACAAAATAAAGCATTAAATTACATTAAATAAATTTTTACAATAACTGTAAGAAGTACAAGTAAGTTAGAACCAGGGCCAACGAGAGAAAAAAACTTTACGCTTTTTACATTGCCCTCATAACTGTGGGTGCGTAATAAAAAATCATAAAATCGTGACATACTTTGAGGCGAACTTCTAACAAAAGTTTTCACACAGAAATAAAAAAGAAGAAAAACGCCCACGCACAAACAAACACAAAAGGAAGGATTGTTAACAATGGTGAAATAACTTCCTCGGTGTGGTTATTTCATTTCACATTTCACTTCGTTATTATTTTAAAGCGTTTAAGATGTCAAGCTCTGCTGTTTTACGAGCCTCTTTTTCATATGCGAACATTTTATGGTCAACAATTTTGATTTCAATAAAGGGTCTTATTTACAAATAACATAAAGTCTTTAGAAATGTCACAAACAAAAAATTGTCAACTTTTCTGATTAGGAATTTTGGTAACTCCGCACAATACAGCTGCCCATGTGCCCACCCCCCACCTGCCAAACATTATAGCGACTACGTGGGAAATAAAGTGAACATTTTTTTTCATTAAAAAAGTCATAAAAAGTTTCTCACCTCTATTGAGGGCAAAAGGAAGTTGTTAACATTAAAATGTAAATGGAAGAGGAACTCGAAACCACCACCAGGACATATAAAATTTCATGATATTTGTTTGCAAATAAAAAAAAAAACAAAAAAATTAAAAAATGTCAGTAGGTGTTGCCTATACAGATATATAACCACGGCCTATGTTTTGCGAAGGTCTACGGAATTACTGTCTAGTGTCGAGTTGGAGCATTTTTTAAATAAATTAATACGTTTTCAAATTGTGACCGTGATGATAGACCTACATAACCGATGCACTAAATTTACTTTTACCTCATTTAAGTTATATGTTTTTATTGAAGATTTTTTCTGTGGGTAGATACCAGAAGAAGTTGTACTATAGACGCCATCTTCTAATGTATGTTTGGTAAATTTTATGAGTGCAATCAATGGATCAAATCGATCCATTTGATGAGTGAAGTTGTGATATACTCACGTATTCTGCGTTCGTCAAAGGAATTTATATTTGCTGGTGACCGAGATTGGGAGACGTAGGGGATGATATATACCAAGCAACGGCTCTGGCTTGAACATGGGAAGCTCAGGCTTATCTTGATCCATCATTCATCTTAATTGTGGACACTGACCTTCCCGCGGTGTCACCAGGGTAACTATTCTCATCAACCATTGAAATAGTGAGCAGATATGTGCCGCGGTTCACCCATAAGAACTATAAAAAAATGGGTTGAGGCGTCGGGTTGGTTGCCCACACTCGGAAAACCCCTCTTACTATGAAAAAGCAAAAAAAAAGAAAGCCAACTTCCCCAATTTTGACAACCCCCACAAAAGACCACGATCTGCGAAACCGAACTTGGAATGTGCGCTCGATGAGTACATTGGCCTTGGCGGATGTACTCATGAAGTAGAAAGCCGATATTATTGCCTTACAGGAAATGCGATGGAAAGGGACTGAAGTAAGTAAATCAGAAGATTACGCCCTGTATTACAGCTGCCATGAAGCGAGACATGACTTTGCCTGCGGATTTATGGTTAGCAAGAGAATGAAAGACCTCGTCTCCAGATTCACTCCAATAGATGAGCGAATTGCTATAATCCGTATAAAAGCGAAGTTCTTCTACATCAGTCCTATTTGCGCCCATGCCCCGACGGAATACAAAGATGAACAGACCAAAGACATTTTTTACGAGCGCCTAGAAACTACATATGACCGCTGCCCGGACCATGACATTAAAATTCTGCTAGGAGATTTTAATGCAAAAATCGGAAGGGAAAATATCTTTGGCGACAACGGCATGAAGTTCATTGACTTCACGGCAGCAAAATATATGGTAGTTATCAGCACCGGATTCAAGCATCTCGATATACACAAGGCCATCTACATTTCTCCCGATCAAACAACAAGAAATCAAATCGATCATGTTGTGATATACGGAAGGCATTCATCCAGTGTTGTCGACGTTCGATCGATCCGAAGAGCAAATGTCGATTCCAGCCATGGTTCACACTTGTCTTAATGTAGCAGCAAACAAAGAAACTCGACGTCGAAATGCTACAAACACAACAGATAGCAACATACCCACTTGCTAGTCGAAAGCACTAATTATCTCTATAATAATATAGAAGCACAATGGCAAAGTATTGACCACTACCTACAAACTGCAACAAAAGCAACACTTGGGTACCAAAGACCACCATCAAGAAACCCATGGTACGATTAGGAGTGTCGTAATGCTACTGATGAGTAAACGCAGGGCAACCCTGCAGACAGTAGCAACACGTGATGCGAGAATTGGTGCAGGCACATCCTCCTGTAGATATGAGGATGTGCCTGCATATCAGTAACATATATTGTTTGGTGTACAGAGTGCCATTTCTGTTCACCTTTGCGTGTCGTATGACCTTTTCCAGTAGGATCTTAAAAAGATCACACGACAAACTGTCACCTTGTCTGACTCCTCGTTCAGTATTGAAGGGCTGCGATAGGTCCTTTCCTACTTTAACTGCTGATCTTGTGCCACTTAAAGTTATCCTGCGTGTTTTTTTCCAGGATTTGGCGCAGAATGCAGAATCTGGTCAATGGTAGACTTGCCTGAAGCCGCATTCCAATAATGTCATTAACCATTGGCTTCAGTCGTTAATACAGTACGCTGGATAGCACTTTATATACGATGGGAAGGAGACTTATTCCTCTATAGTTGGCACATATCGTCTTGTCGCCTTTTTTGTGCACGGGACGCAGGATGCTGAGGTTCCAATCATTGGGCATGTATTCAATAGCCAAATTGTGCTAATCAGCTGGTGCATGCTCCTGACCAGCATCTGGCCACCAGTCTTGAATAGTTCGGCTGGTAACCCATCGGCTCCTGTTGCTTTGTTGTTCATGAGCCGATTAATTGCTTTTATAACCTCATCTTGGCTAGACTCTATACCAACATCTCTTATTGGTTCTGGGGTATCTTCTTCATCGCCACTATTTGATACTAAAAGTTTTTCGAAATGCTCCTTCCAGATCCTCAACACGCTGTCTGTATCTGTCACCAGGTTCCCTTCTTCATCTCTACAGGAGGATGTGCACCAAAGCCTTCGGTTTGGTGTTTTACTCGTTGGTAAAATTTCTGGACTTCATTCTGACTCCTGTACATCTCGATTTGCTCACACGCACGTTTTTCTTGATTGTTTTAGATAGATTATCATTTAAGCATGGATTTAAATATATATTATCTTAATGTATATATAATTTTGAGTTCCTACATCTAGATCAGATCCGTATAGACTATTTTAAAACAAAAAACCTCACGATAGTCCAATTTTTTCATTAGTTACAGAGCTATCTTTGGATGGGTACAAATGTACCACGATTATTGATCTACGTATACTTTTTTGGTTATTGACCGTAGGGTTAAGTGATGATAAGCTCAGTGGAACTAGTTTTTTATGATGAAAAAATGGCATGGCATCTATTAGAAGGCATTTAAGAGACTAATACAATCCATTAGAACTACCATTCGTATTGTGAGTAGATGTTTATGATTAGAGGAATGTTCAATCAACTGCTCATTTTAGCTTTAAGGCGTATTTTCGGCTACAAAAAGATGCCGTTGTGTACTTATTTGAAGCATTGAACCCTGATTTCCGAAAAGTCCGACGGACAACAGCAATTCCTCCTCTCTTAAAAGTGTATGCAGCTTTGAGGTTTTTTGAGGAGGGCAGTTTTCAAAAGTTCCATGGCAATGACTTCAATCTTGACATGGCTCAACCCACAATGTCGGTGATTTTGACCGAAGTTGTCCGGTTAATAGAGGAAAGACTGTGTAAAATTTGAATCGTTTCCAAATTAACAGAGGAGAAAAAAAGGGAAGAATAAACATTCTATTATTCGAGAACAAAGCTTCCGGGAGTTGTCGAAAGTATAGATGGCACACACGTACATATTATGTGCCCAAAAGAAGATGTTCGCCATTTATATTTAAATAAGGAATGCTACTTTAGTTTAAACGTTTAGTAATCACTTTAACCATTATTAAAAGTCTACAAAATTCAGTTCTTATTGCTAAACACGACAAAACAGAAACCAGAAATAAATGTTTGCAGAAAAATTCTATTTGAAGCAACTGAAGTTGACAACAGTTGCCAATCATAATTCAAATTTGGCAACGCCACTGAATTATGGTTACCATCCGTAATCGAATTGAATTGCCCATTCCCTACAAACTGCAGCAAAACCAAACTTGGGTACCAAAGACCACCATCAAGAAACCCATGTTACGATCAGAAGTGTCGTAATGCTACTGTTGTGAAAAACGCAGCAACCCTGTAGACAGTAGCAACACGTAATGTGATGGAAAATTATTGAGAGAAAAGGAGATATGAGAAACGCATTTTCAGAAAAAAAAGAAATAACAAGAAAAACATAAGCGTGAACAAATCGAGATGTACAGAAGTCAGAATGAAGTCCGGACATTATACCACTCCACTTTTCACTCTGCGCCAAATTGCGAATCAGTCTTTTTTTGAATACTTGTTTCTATATGAAGGTGTTGCCAGATCGAAACAAAATTTAACATGTGTTGTTACGGAGATGGAAGTTTCCAAAACACTTAACTTTTTTTCTGTTTTTTGTGCAAGGTTAAGACGTTTCCGAACTGCCCTCGAAAGCATAAGTCACATAAGTGGTAATGTGGATTTTTTATGATTGGGAATGCCAGCCCAAAGTCCCGGCCTTCAAACGTCAGCACAAAGTTCCGGTGTTCAAACTAAATGGCAAAATTAATATACTCTCCAGCTAGAGGGTCATTAATAAGCTGTAAATGTCTTTAATAGTTCACACCTCTTTACACTATTACGCAAATAAATCAATTGCAATATCTCAATTTTGTAATTATAATCCTTCGGGTGTGCATGTCATCCATACACAATTGATATGCCATACTATTATTTTACATCAATTATAATATCTCTGTTCTTTTGACACTTATATTTGACATCGTTATAAGGAAATTATTATCTGACACCAAAGTAGTTGCTGCTGCTGTTGTTGTGCCGATGACGACGACGACGGCATAACAACAAAAGGATGCTATCAATTTAATGTTCAATACAATTATAATTGCAAAACGATACGATTGCGATATATTGTCGGGTCGTGACTGCAAAAATAATTTCCTTCGAGAATGATTTAATTATTCGTGCAGACAGAAGAATATTGAGTTCTTCCATCGTCGTTGTTGTCGTCGCTAGTAATTTGAAATACCAGACAATGTGAATGGTTATTGTATTAATGCTGATATATATTAAGTGAATCATTTAAAATAGTGTCTGCAGGGTGGGTTAAGAGGAGTTATTATTTTAATATAGAGGAAGCAATTTATGTGCTGGAATTCAATACTAAATTGGCAATAAATACCAATTAGGGGCGATAGTAAAATTTCTGATAAGCTACATATGATACGAGTTGAGTAAATAAATTCTTTTATTATAAAACATATAATTTTTCATAACTTTATGGGCTTGAGATATACGCAATGCCTTTTTGGGACTTTGGAGTGAAAAAAATGGAAACCAGTTTCATAAATCGATGAAGATCGACGCATAATCATGTCTTTATTTAGTAAACCGATCTATACTTACTTACATAGCTGGCTTGTGAAAGAACATTTGTTCCATAAGCCGAGCATAAAAAAAGATTTCCACACGCGTCGGTCATCCGCGCATGTCTTCCAGTTTGAAAGACCATGTTTCGAAATGTTCTCTCCACTTGATCTTTCCATCTAAGGCATTCCCCTTCTGCGTGAGCCATCAGTTGGCTCGCTTTTATATGTCTTTTGAACTGGGACATCCTCATCCATTTTCATGACATGACCTAGCCAACGTTGTTGTTGTTGTAGCAGTTTATATGAATTGTATATTTCCTGATAAGTTTCCTCCAGTTTTGTCTCCAGATTTAGAAATGCAGCTACCTCAACTGGCTGTAACCACAGATCTTCCGGAGTGAGGTAAGTAGGTTTGGCTGGGCAATTGAATAAGTTCAGTGTGGTATGAGGGCCTGTACCACATGCTGGGCAATACGAATTGAGCCGACAGCACCATCCAGAACGTAACTGGACCAAAACTACTCTGGTTTGTCTGGGCAGCTGACGTTCTTCAGCTGCTATGGGTGGGGGTGAGCTCCGAGGACGGCATTCACTTTGTAACCGTTCAGCGCTGCGGCTACTGCATCTGTATGAATGCCATTCAGACCTGCTCGATAGGCAACTTGATCTAGATCATGCAGATCCTTCCTGACACGCCTGGGTGGGGGAGTCCTATCCATCATATGATGGTTGGGATGATCGTCCCTGAAACACCCGAGCAGGTACTGTAACGAAAGCATACTGCTATGCTGACGTACGGGAAGGATCTTCGTCTCCTCATGAAGATGGTCCACTGGTGTCATGAGGAGGCACCCTGTCACTGTCCTCAGGGCGGCATTCTGACAGGTCTGAATATTTCTCCATTTGAACATGCTGTCGAATGTGACCCCGAGTATTTTGGGGTAGTTGGTGGTCGGAATTGTATGCCCCTCGACCTGCACATTCAACGGCATTCTCATCTCCGCAGTCCATGTGGTGAATAGTGTGGCTGACGACTTCGAGGCGGATATTTTCATATTCCTCGCTTTGAAGAATGCTGCTAAATCGATGAGATAGGCGTTCAACCTCACAGATATGTCTTCAACAATGGGACCCGACGCCATAATCGTACAATCATCTGCATACGTAACAACGTAGTCGCTGCAGCTCGATACCTCTGACAATGCCGATGTCCGAGAATAGATAGTACAATTTATGGTTCATTCGACGGCGATATTCACCGTCGACGCAGATCGGCCATAGAGCTTCCGGAGAATTTTCCTCTCAAACACCCCAGGAGCTGTCTCATCTGCTTGCGCAAGTACCCATACTTCAGATCTATATAACAGCATAGGTAGTATCAGCGTCGTGTAGAGTGTGAGTTTGGTCTGCCGGGATGTGGCCTTGCTTTTGACTTACTTACACAGACCATAGTAGCATCTGTTGGCCAACACTATCCTTCTCCGAATTTCAAAACTGATGTCATTAGTTTTATTTATGGAGGTACCAAGATATATAAAATATTTAACTACCATCAGCTTGGTCTTCTCGCCATTTACTATCAGACCCACTTTGGTAGATTCCTACTTAATTCGTTCAAAGGTGGATGTTACCGCTCGCAGTGTTCGGCCCATTTTGTCGATGTTGGTGTACAGACTACTTTTCCAGCAGGATATTAAAAACATCACACAGCAAACTGTCTTCTTGTTCGGTATTGAAGGGCTCCGAGAGGTCCTTTCCAATTTTAACTGCTGACCTTGTGACACTTAAATTTATACTGCATAGCGGCATTAATTTAGAGGAATGCCGAACGCAGACATGGCTTTAAATATCTGTGAACGGATAGGGCTGTCGAATGCGGCTTTATAGTCGACGAACAGGTGGAATGCGTCTATGTGTTTTTCGTGTGCTATTTCCATGTTTAGTCGCAAAATATGATCTATCGTGGATATGTCAGGCCTGAATCCGTTTTGGTATGGTCCAATAATGTCATTGACCATTGGCTTCAATCGTTCACACAGCACACTGGATAGCACTTTATATGCGATTGGAAGGAGACTTATTCCTCTATAGTTGGCACATATCGTCTTGTCTCCTTTTTGTGCATGGGACACAGAATGCTGATGTTCCAATCATTGGGCATGCACTCCTCTAGCCAAATTGCACTAAGCAGCTAGTGCATACTCTGACCACCAGCCTTGAATATTTCGGCTGGTAATCCATCGGTACCTGGTGCTTTAGTGTTCTTCAGCCGATTAATTGCTACTTTGACCTCATCTTGGCTAAGTGGTATATACTCTATACCATCATCTGTTATTATTTCTGGGGTATCTTCTTCACCGCTACTATTTGATACCAGAAGCTTTGCAAAATGCTCCTTCCAGATCCTCAACATGCTATTTCTATCTGTCACCAGGTTTCCTTATTCATCTGTAGGGAGTGGGCTATTCTTTGCCATTGTGCTTCTATATTATTATCGGAACAAGGAGTGCTTTCGTAGAGCAGGGGGAAAGTTTAGCGAAATAGGCTTCTACTATCTGTTGTGTTTGCAGCTTTTCCACGTCGAGTGTCCGTGTTGTGTTAGATCGCACCTTTGCTGCAATATAAAACGAGTTTGAACCTTGGCTGCTAAAAGGCAAAGGTCCGAATCAATATTTACTCCTCGGATCGATCGAACGTCTAAGACACTGGATGACTATCTTCCGTCTATCACAACATGATCTATTTGATTTCTCGTTGTTTGATCGGTAGAAATCCAGGTGGCCTTGAGTATATTGAGATGCTTGAATCTGGTGCTGTTAACTACCACGTTTTTTGATGCCGCGAAGTCAATCAACCTCATGCCGTCGTCTAATGTTTCTTCATTGAGGTTGAAATTTCCGATAGTGGGGCCAAAAATATTTCCCCGTCTGATTTTTTGCATTAAAATCTCCTAGCGGTCATATGCTGTTTCTAGGTTCTCGCAAAATATGTCTTTGGTCTGTTCATCTTTGTCTTCCATCGAATGATGTAGAAGAACTTCGCTTTTATGCGGATTATAGCAATTCTCTCATCTACTTGAGTGAATCTGGAGTCGAGGTCTTTTATGTTAACCATAAATCAGCATCCAAATTCATGCCTCGTTTCATGGCAGCTATAATACATAATACAAACCGATCTATGCTGGTTGATTTCTTGAGGCAGTGCCAGGAAATATTCCATCAAGGGAAATTTTATTTTCTCTTGAAAATAAATTTCAATTGATCTGTGGACATTTCAATTGATCTGTTGTATATCTAAACTCCTCCCAAATATGTTCCTGGGAGACTGGGACTTTTTCGAGATTGTAGGGATCCTGATGATAAGTATTCCAAAAACGAGTTTTATCTCACACAAGTTCCCTAAATGTTCGCTCTGCTCTTCAATTTCATCATTCCCATATTACTTCCTCAAATTACATAACAAATTCCACACGCATCCATTCAGCAGAGTAAATTTACTCATAAAATGTCTTTATTTATGTTTAATTTGTTTTCGCTTTTCTTCTTTTCAAATTATTTTCTTTACTTCCCAAATTGTTTTGTTGTTGCTGTTTTACTTTCGCAAAGAGAGAATATATACTGCTTTTTTCATTCTCGTATTTTAACAATTTACCATTTGGGTTGTTTATGGTTTTTATTGTTGTCGCTGATGTTGTTGTAGTTGCTGGCGATGTTTTTACTGTTGCTTCCAGATTCACGTTTGTCGGCACTTTTTTTCTCCAATTTAAAAAGGAAATGTCATTTCCAGCAATGTTTATTGCAATTCCTCCGGCTTGTGTTAAAACAGATAGCTCGTGTGGTTCTGCACACATACACATGTGTATGGATGTATGCACATGTATGTGTGTGAGTACTTATTTCGTTAGAAAAAAGTCGCTGTGATATATTGAATTTCTCTTCATATTGTATTTCTGTGTGAACAACCACAATGGACTTAAGTATGCGAACAATACAACAACAACATGAGAATGTTGCTGATGACAATGATGAAGACAATGGAATTAAAAAACGCGCACACACATACAACAAAATTGATTTTAAGTTTTTTTATTTTAAGCCGGAATATTGTTAAAAGGAAGGAAGTATTACTGAAGATATATTTGCGGAACGATAAAAGTTTTCCGAACGGCAAGACTGTAGACAGTCCCGAGGTCGACTGAGAATTGGTTTTCAAAAAAATCATCAGTCCTCAATAGGGACTGAGGGCCAAGGACTGTCTTTGTATAAAAAAATCATAAATTGCCCTCCAAAAAAAAAAAAATCATCATCAACTGTCATCATCAACTGTAGACAGTCCCCTTCAGGGACTGAGGACTGTTTTTCTATAGAAGAAAAATCATCAGTCCCCTGTTTTTTATAGAAAAAAATCATCAGTCCCCTTTAGGGACTGATGACTGTTTTTCGATAGAAAGAAAATCATCAGTCCCCTTTAGGGACTGAGGTCTGTTTTTCTATATAAAAAAAATCATCAGGCCCCCATAGGGAATGAGGGCTATTTATCTATAGAAAAAATCCAACATTATACAGAAATTTTCTTGAAAAACAAATTTTAAATTTATTTTTCTTCCCAATTCTTCAAGTCCAAGGACTTTCCTTAATCTGAAAAAAATCTTGTCAGTCTATAGAAAACCTTAATTTCTTCCGTTTACCTTTAATTTATTACTACCCTGCCCCCATTGCCAGAGGTGACAACTACCCGAATCTCTTTCGCACATAATTGTTTTTGTTGTTTTTATATTCATAATTTGAAAAGTTTGTCAATTAATGTGACACTGCACGAGACACGTTAAGTACCAAACAACACACTGAAGTGACACCAATTAAACTGAATTTGCTCGGTCCGAAGAACAGAACAGAGAACATTTGTGCGAAATAATATTGAAGAATGGCCTAATGTTTCGCCATAATTTCTGTTTCAGCTTCTTCTTCGTCTTTTATTCTTTACTTTGTATCCTTAATGCTAATATCCTTCAATTAGCGTTAAATGTCCTACACAACTGTCCGTTGCATACAAATTAGGCCAAAACGATGTTGCCCCCGCCCGAAAGTGGGTGATTAAATCATTTGTACAAGCTGACCAACACCACCACACCTTTAGGCTGTCAGGTAAGCCGTCATTTGCACTCTCGTTAATAATTCATAAATTGCTAGTTATTCATTCAAACATTTGTTCGTTCACCTGGCGTGATTGTCATGACACGATGTTGGGGGAGTGTGCTTATGACCCTAACACTTTGTTGGCCAAAAATGTTACAAAGTTTGCATTAGTGAACTGGACAAATTAATTTTTCTATAGAAAAACAACCTTCACTCCTTAAAGGGGACTGTTGGATTTTTTTCTATAGAAAAAAACTATCCGCAGTCCCTGAAGGGAACTGAGTAATTTTATGCCTATGCCAAAAGCTTGGATTTTTTTAAAAATTATTTTTAAAGGACTACCAATTCGTGGATTTTTTATACTTTTTTTAAGGGTCTATCAAGGGCGTGGAATTTTTAAGGGCCTACCAAAGGCGTGGATTTTTAAGGGCCAACAAAGGCGTGGATTTAAGTGCCTACTAAGGGCCTATCAAAAGGCGTGGATTTTTTAAGGGCCTACTAAAGGCGTGAATTTTTTAAGGGCCTACTAAAGGCGTGAATTTTTTAAGGGACTACCAAAGGCATGGTTTTTTTAAGGGACACCAAAGGAGCGGATTTTTTAAGGGACTACCAAAGGCGTGGATTTTTTAAGCGACTACCAATAGCGGGGATTTTTTAAAGGACTACCAAAGTTGTGGATTTTTTAAGGGACTACAAAAGACATGAATTTGTTAAGGGACTACCAAAGGCGTGGATTTTTTAAGGGACTACCAAAGGCGTGGATTTTTAAAGGACTACCAAAGGCGTGGATTTTTTAAAGGACTACCAAAGGCGTGAATTTTTTAAAAGACTACCAAAGGCGTGGATTTTTTAAAGGACTACCAAAGGCGTGGATTTTTTAAAGAACTACCAAAGGCGTGGATTTTTTAAAGGACTACCAAAGGCGTGGATTTTTTAAAGGACTACCAAAGGCGTGGATTTTTTAAAGGACTACCAAAGGCGTGGATTTTTTAAAGGACTACCAAAGGCGTGGATTTTTTAAAGGACTACCAAAGGCGTGGATTTTTTAAAGGACTACCAAAGGCGTGAATTTTTAAGGGACTACCAAAACAGCGTGGATTTTTAAAGGATTATCAAAGGCGTGGATTTTTTAAAGGACTACCAAAGGCGTGGATTTTTTAAAGGACTATCAAAGGCGTGGATTTTTTAAAGGACTACCAAAGGCGCGGATTTTTTAAAGGACTACCAAAGGCGTGGATTTTTTAAAGGACTACCAAAGGCGTAGATTTTTTAAAGGACTACCAAAGGCGTGGATTTTTTAAAGGACTACCAAAGGCGTAGATTTTTTAAAGGACTACCAAAGGCGTGGATTTTTTAAAGGACTACCAAAGGCGTGAATTTTTTAAGGGACTACCAAAACAGCGTGGATTTTTAAAGGATTATCAAAGGCGTGGATTTTTTAAAGGACTACCAAAGGCGTGGATTTTTTAAAGGACTATCAAAGGCGTGGATTTTTTAAAGGACTACCAAAGGCGTGGATTTTTTAAAGGACTACCAAAGGCGTGGATTTTTTAAAGGACTACCAAAGGCGTAGATTTTTTAAAGGACTACCAAAGGCGTGGATTTTTTAAAGGACTACCAAAGGCGTAGATTTTTTAAAGGACTACCAAAGGCGTGGATTTTTTAAAGGACTACCAAAGGCGTAGATTTTTTAAAGGACTACCAAAAGCGTGGATTTTTTAAAGGACTACCAAAGGCGTGGATTTTTTAAAGGACTACCAAAAGCGTAGATTTTTTAAAGGACTACCAAAGGCGTGGATTTTTTAAAGGACTACCAAAGGCGTAGATTTTTTAAAGGACTACCAAAGGAGTGGCTTTTTTAAAGGACTACCAAAGGCGTGGATTTTTTAAAAAACTACCAAAGGCGTGGATTTTTAAAGGACTACCAAAGGCGTGGATTTTGTAAAGGACTACCAAAGGCGTGGATTTTTAAAAAGGCTACCAAAGGCGTGGATTTTTTAAAGGACTACCAAAGGCGTAGATTTTTTAAAGGACTACCAAAGGAGTGGATTTTTTAAAGGACTACCAAAGGCGTAGATTTTTTAAAAGACTACCAAAGGCATGGATTTTTAAAGGACTACCAAAGGCGTGGATTTTTTAAAGGACTACCAAAGGCGTAGATTTTTTAAAAGACTACCAAAGGCATGGATTTTTAAAGGACTACCAAAGGCGTGGATTTTTTAAAGGACTACCAAAGGCGTGGATTTTTAAAAAGACTACCAAAGGAGTGGATTTTTTAAAGGACTACCAAAGGCGTGGATTTTTTAAAGGACTACCAAAGGCGTAGATTTTTTAAAGGACTACCAAAGGCGTGGATTTTTTAAAAGACTACCAAAGGCGTGGACTCCTTAAAAGACTACCAAAGGCGTGGACTTCTTAAAAGACTACCAAAGGCGTGGATTTTTTAAAAGACTACCGAAGGCGTGGACTTCTTAAAAGACTACCAAAGGCGTGGATTTTTTAAAAGACTACCAAAGGCGTGGACTTCTTAAAAGACTACCAAAGGCGTGGATTTTTTAAAAGACTACCAAAGGCGTGGACTTCTTAAAAGACTACCAATGGCGTGGATTTTTTAAAAGACTACCAATGGCGTGGATTTTTTAAAAGACTACCAAAGGCGTTGATTTTTTAAGCGACTACCAATGGCGTGGATTTTTTAAAAGACTACCAAAGGCGTGGATTTTCCAGAATTAACTCAGTAGTTAATGTAAAATTTTACATTTAATAGTTAACATTGCTGATGTTATTAAAAAGTTTGAACTATTATGACCCACAATATAAAACTATTTAACTTGCCACGAAATATCGGTAGAAAAATTAACACAAACTACACAAATTTTTTGTGGAGTGTTGTGTTAACCTGAAAAAGTTGTACCAAATTATTCATTGATTGTTGTTGCATTTTTTGTTGTTATTGTAGTTGTTGAAATTTTGCAGAGTTTTGCCGGTTTATTGTTCTCGTCACCCAACACTTCAACACGTTCTTAATAATGGCCATAAAAGCCACTTCGAAATTGTTTTGAACAATTTAAAGTTGCTGTGATTGCCGGCAGCAATCATCAAAAATTTGATGTGTTTATTGTTTGCGAGTGTGTTAGTTAACAAATACCAATGCACGTGCCAGTGGTGTTGAGCATGTACATGACTTCAACTTTAGAGTGGCTATTATATACCTCACATGTAAATACTTTTAATTATTTCTAAATGGCTAGAAGGACGGACGTGTGAAGTGGTG
The DNA here is from genome assembly GCF_032173495.1 of Musca vetustissima. Classification (NCBI taxonomy): domain Eukaryota; kingdom Metazoa; phylum Arthropoda; class Insecta; order Diptera; family Muscidae; genus Musca; species Musca vetustissima. The sequence goes on along the minus strand of NW_026873589.1, from coordinate 36,068 downwards.
TGCAGAATATAAAATTTTGAAAAGAGAGTATTTAAAAGTAACACACGTCCTATGGCGAATAAAAGATTCTCTGTAATAGGCCGATTTCTATGAATTTTGCAAACATGCCCAACATTCAATAATTGCACTCCAAAAAAAAGCTGGTCCTGATTTCATTTCTATATCAAAATGAGCACAAAATTCTCCATTTTTGTAAAAGTGCAAATAATAAAATCGATTCAACTTGCCAGCATATTGAATTAAACATATGAGGACAAAAGTACAATCAATATCTTCTCTGAATATAGAGCGGGTTAACTCAAATATGAAATCCATATTTGTGTGTGTGCGTATGAATGATCAATGTGAAAAATCACAATGACGTTGATGTGACCTGTCACCAACCGGGATAACAATTGTCAAATAATAACCTTACAGCCACAGCACGAAACATGTGTGGTCGTTTTATAGGACTTTGAAAAGGGAGTTTCCAAAAAAATACGACAACCGCTGCATATCCTGTCGCCATATGAAAAGGAGAATGATCAAAATATCCGGAATATTTAAAGGTGTATTGAAATGGATGGTCACATGCATAATATGGTAAAAGGGTTATTGGTCTGAAACATTAAAATCCAATGAAAAATCCACGGCTTTGATAGTCCCTTATTTTTTTAAATTCACGCCTTTGGTAGTCGTATAAAAAATCCACGCCTTTGGTAGTCCTTTAAAAAAATCCACGCCTTTGGAAGTCGATTAAAAAATCCACGCCTTTGGTAGTCCTTTAAAAAATCCACGCCTTTGGTAGGTCCTTTAAAAAATCCACGCCTTTGGTAGGTCCTTTAAAAAATCCAAGCCTTTGGTAGGTCCTTTAAAAAATCCACGCCTTTGGTAGTCCTTTAAAAAAGCCACGACTTTGGTGACCGCTAATTTTTAATAATTTTTAAAGCAGTGATCGGAGCAGTATAGTCGTACGGGGCCGACCATATGATACCCTACACAACTACCACTATAAGCAAACTTTCTGCGGTTCTATATTCTGATATTTTGTGATATTTGCACCCTATTAACCGATTATAGATCAACAACTCCACATTCTAACCCTGGCATATTTTCCACAATTTTTTTCTTGAAGTGAATTTTTACGCCATAAAATAAGAAATTGGTCACTTAGGTTTTGTTTGATTTGATCCTCGGAGTATTGAGCGATCATCTTCGAAACAGCCGCTCTAAGTATTGGGTCAGATCCCCTTCACCTTGTAAAATATGTGATGTTCTGCATATAATAATTGCCTCTAGAGCGACTAGAAAATCGGACAAAATTAAAGTTTTCGGTTCATTGCACCCCCTGAATGAAATCTCAACATCACCGAAAACTATAGACGTCACCCTTGACCATAATCGGAAATTCATGTCCAATTTTAAAGCGATCTACGGGACATTTCCGTCCTCTAATGGAGTAGTAGTAATCCTTTGCACAGAGACACCTTTACCTATTTACGTATTACTCCCACATCAGAGTACATACAGCCATATAATTGTTATCAATATGAAGGTCAACCACTCCTCTTGGATATACTATCAACTTCTCGGGTCTATGTCCTCCAGGAGTAAATATATACGCCATAGAATACAAATTTTGTAATTTTTCACACAAAAGTCAGGGCCCATTTGACCCGCTAAATATTGACCGATCTTTATTAAAACAGGCATGCTTATTCTTTAGCCCGATCCCCTTCTCCATGTTAAATTTCACGATGTTCGGACCATAACGGCGGATTCTGGAGCGACCAGAAAATCAGACAAAAATAATGTTTCTTGTCCATTTCATCCCCTAAATATTAACTGATCTTTAGCAAAAACAATAGGCGTCTTCATTGGCCAGAACCCATCCTACATGCAAAATTTCGTGAAGATTGATCCATAACTGTGGCCTGTATCGTGTTTACAAATTATAATGGACAGACAGACGGACGGACGCATATGTCTACATTGACTCAGCTAGTCGAGATATGACGATCGGTATACTTAAAAGTGGGTCTATGACCAATATTTCGCTGCGTTAAAGCTATAATACCCTGACAACATAGTTGTGTAGGGTATACAAATGCAAATTTGTGGTAGTTTCTTAAAAAAATATTTTTAAGAAATTCACGCCTATGATAGTCCCTTATAACCAATTAATAGTTTGACAACCCTTAACCTATAACCCAATCTCGCTTAAATATAATGTATACCACGACTGTTATAACGAATAACAATAAGCCGTCAACATGAATTTAAATATTGCTTGGTATGGTTGTTACCTGGTTCTGATGTACACTATGTACAAGCATATACACACACACTCAAGCTTTCAGAACATACATCCACACAACAATATGATGGGGGCACATAAGCACACACATCTGCCAACACATACAAACTATCTGTCACAACAAGAACAACAACACTAGCAGCAGCAGCAGGATACCCAACCTCACACAGTCATATTTACAAGCGAACATGTAAATTCCGAATACCTTTACCGGTGATGAAACTATCACCATGAGTTACCATCAAATGCTGGTTATTTGGTTGGTTGGATGGTTGTCTGACTGACTTGTATGGCAGAGCATGGTTGGCTCACTGTTGTTGTTTGGTTACGTGTAGTTGGCTCAAATGGTGTTTAATGTTGATTGCAATAAAGTGTTAAATGAGTGACAGTTAGAAAGGCACACGCACACACATACAATGTAAACCACCACTACCGCCATAAACTAACGTGCCAATAAACACTGATGTCTAGTGGTGGTTGTTGTTTGTTAGAGCTCACACATACATAAATTACAATAGTAGTAGGGAAGTATGTTACTGGGTTAACTTCCTTGTTGTATGGATATGGAGTGGTTTAATTTTTCAAAGGATAATTACAACTCCCATGAGAAGGACAAACGAGGACATTATAATATTTCCAGTGGCGATTTAATCCACCTAGCAAACTTTTTTAAGGCGTGGATTTTTTTAAAAAAATATTTTTTTCAATGTTTTCAAATAGGCTTGGATTTTTATACCCTACACAACTATGTTGTCAGGGTATTATAACTTTGTGCAGCCCCGAAAGTTTGTAACGCCGCGAAATATTGGTACTAGGCCCACCTTTAAGTATACCGATCGTCATATCTCGACTAGCTGAGTCGATCTAGACATGTGTGTCCGTTCGTTGGTACGTCCGTCTGTCCATTATAATTTGTAAACACGATACAGGCCACTGTTATGGATCAATCTTCACGAAATTTTGCATGTAGGACGGGTTCTGGCCAATGAAGCCTCTATTGTTTTGGGTAAGGATCGGTTAATATTTAGAGGATGAAATGGACCAAAAACTTTATTTTTGGCGGATTTTCTGGTCGCTCTAGAGGCCGCAATTATGACCCAAACATCGCGAGTTTTTACAGGGAGAAGGGGATCGAGCAAAAGAATAAGCATGCCTGTTTTGATAAAGATCGGTCAATATTAAGCGGGTCAAATGGATCCTTACTTTTGTGTGAAAAATGACAAAATTTGTATTCTAGATCGTATATATTTGCTCCTGAAGGACATAGACCCAATAAATTGATAGTATATCTAAGAGGAGTGGTTGACCTTTAAATTGATACCAAATTTATTGTCATATGTACTCGGATGTGGCTGTTACACTTACATATTTATAGGTGCTATGTATTCATATATATATATATATATATATATGGTCAAGGACAACGGCTATAACGTTCGGTGATAATCAGATAATAATGTTGGGATGAATTAGACCAAAAACTTAATTTTTTGTGTTTTTTTCGAGTCGATCTATAGGCCACAATTGAACGTCGAACACAAACCACCGTGAAGGCAATCTGGACAAGTTATTAGAAAGGCTGTACAGAATATTAGTAATATTTGGAATATATGTCAGTGTAAGGAAGAGGTGCAGTTTATTTCTAATCGGGATACAGGGTGCAACTATCACGAAATATTGCCCAGGCTTCTAATACAAATTCGCAGAAAGTTAGAGTTCCTTGGTAGTTGTGTAGGGTATCGTATGGTCGGTCCCGTCCGACTATACTGCTCCGCTCACTGGTTTTAAAATATTTTTTCAAAGTTCTCAAATAGATATGGATTCTTTAAAAATATTTTTTCAATGGATTTTTTAAAATATATCTTTTCAATGTCCTCAAATCGCCTGGAAAAATGATAAATTGAGATAAAAATGTTCAAGCTAACACACCTTTTCATCTCAAAAAACCCCCCCAATAGCGTATGAGTAACATCACATTGAAAATATTTATAACATTCATACGCCACCCTGAACAACGATAACACGATAAAACAGAGACGAAACAAAACAGCAATTGCAAAACTCTATTCCATTGATTTAGATGATGCTGCTGATGATGACATTTAATTAAATACTATCATTTTTATTAAATGGAAATCTGCGGCTTCATTTGCTGTCATCGTTGTTGCAGCAGCAGCCGCGGCGAAACGATACGGTGTTTTGTCAGTTGAAATTAATTGATGAATAAATATTTTTCCCCTGTGGCCAATTAGTGGTAGTTTTTAGATTACTAACAATTGTATTTATTTTATTTAGATAACGCTTTGCTGCATAACAACCATACACATATCCATAGATATCGAAATGGAATAATTGGAAAATTGAAATTTTATTTAATATGGATACAAATGATGCAGTTATTAGAAAATATATACTAGTATAAGGTCTAATGAAAAATAAAATAAATAAAAAATAAAATTATTATAAACCATAATTTTAAAATTTTTATGTTATATTATGTTATCATGGTACACATATTTATTATATAGGTTGTAAATATATATCAAAAATTGTCATTTTGTTAGAATAAACAAAATAAAATGCCTAAGGACATTTGTAATGATGAGTTTGCTAGTCTACTATGAACAGAACACAAGTTTAATTGCCGTGTAACCGGTTTAAGACGGGCAAAGAGATGTCAATGACGATGTTCGTCTTGATTGCCTGAGCACGACAACCACCGATGAAAACATTAAGGGGACCCCCCCCATTCTCGGGGTCAAAATTTTTGTTGATATAATTCGAATCTACACTGATTAAAGAATGTCTCTACAAAATTTCAAGTGAAAATCTCAAGAACTCTTGAAGATATATCCGATTTATTATGTCAGCATCAAGTGACGGCTGAAGGGCTTCTCAAACTTTAAACGCGTTTTGCTCTAAACATTTTTTTGCGAATGGCGGGCACGATAACTCAAAAACTAATAATCCAATCGGTTCCAAATTTTGCAACGTTTCTCTGGGAGTGTATAGCTCTCGTATGAACTAGGATAAAGTCAATCGGTGAAGATCTTCCTTATTTTTTAACTTGGTTTTTGGTAAAAAATCGGCGATTTTCCAAAAATATTTTTTCAAAGGTCCACCATTTTGTTAATTTTAGAGCGAAGTCAATAATCCTAGTTCATACGAGAGCCAGACATGTACTCTTTCTAACACCGTTGGAATTTTCGGAGTCCGATGTTCCAGTGAGGAGTTATCATGCCCGCCATCAAAAATAAGGACTTTTCTTTAATTGCAAAAAACAACAACAAAACAATAACAAAAATTGTTTGTAAATTATTTTTCTTCTCTTTTAAATCTTCAATTATATATGTGCAAAGTTACAAACCTTAACAAGCATTGGTATTGATTTACCAGCCCATTGAAAATCTTGAAAAATTGAAATCGAGAATGGGTGGGGTTCCCTAAAAGCAGCGAAGAAAATTATTTTGGAAAATAGTCGAATCTCAATCAAGATACTGCTGATGATATTGGAATATCGTTCGGCTTATGGCAAACCAATTGTACGGATGGCTTGGACCTTTCTTAATTTAAAAAATAAGATAACGACATTTAAATTACCACAATCATGTACGTATAGCTATGGCATTGAAATCCCAAAGCAAAGAATACTACTTTGAAGGTATGAACCGATTGCACGAAGGAAAAATCTATCATATATGTAGCATCATCTCACACATCGATGCTTGTGCGTGAATTTTTGGCTGCCTTTGTCGATATTCACCGTCGACGAAGATCGGCCCATAGATCTTCCGGAGATTTTTCTCTCACCCGCTGGCGCAAGTACCCATGCTTCAGATCCATACGAAGTCACGGGTAGTATCAGCGTCTTGTAGAGTGTGAGTTTGATCTGGGGAAAGGTGACCTTGCTCTTTAATTGCATACTCAGACCATAGTAAAATCTGTTGGCAAACACTACTTCAAAGCTGATGCTATTAGTTTTGTTTTTGGCGGCACCGAGGTATAAAATCGTTCACTAGCTTGAAGCTGTAGTTTTCAAGTTCCACAGTTAGTTCGAGTCTATTGGAGTAGAGCACACTGGGTACCACTTTATATGTATTAATCAACTGGTGCATGCTCCTAACCAGCATCTGACCACCACTCTTGAACAGTTCGGCTGGTAATCCATCGGCTCCTGCTGCTTTATTGTTCTTCAGCCGATTAATTGCTATTATGACCTCATCTTGGCTAGGTGGTATACACTCTATACAGTCATCTCTTATTGGTTCTGGGGTATCTTCTTCACAGTCACTCTTTGATACCAGAAGTTTATCAAAATGCTCCTTCAAGATCCTCAACACGCTGTCTGTATGTCACCAGATTTCCTTCTTCATCTCTACAGGAGGATGTGTCTGCATCAAAACCTTTTTTTACTCGGTTTTACTCGGTGGTAAAATATCCGGACTTCAGTCTGACTCCTGTACATTTCGACTTGCTCACGTTTTTCTTGTTCTTTCTTTTTTTTTGAAAATACGTTTCTCCTCTTTACTTTCTCGCGATAATTCTCCATCGCATTACGTGTTGCTACTGTCTGTAGGGTTGCCCTATACGCTGCGTTTTTTCACATCAGTAGCATTACCACACTCCTGATCGTACCATGGGTTTCTTTATGGTGGTTTTTGGTACCCAAGTGTTGCTTTTGCTGCAGTTTGTAGATAATGGGCAATTCTTTGCCATTGTTCTTCTATACTATTATCGGGACAAGAAGTGATTTCATCCAGCAGGTAGGTAAGTTGAACGGTGTGGGCTTCTGCTATCCGTTGTCTATACAGCTTTTCAAAGTCAAATGTCCGTGTTACATTAGATCGCACTTGCTGCAACATTAAGACGAGTGCGAACCTTGGCTGCTACATGGTAGTGGTTCGTATAGATATTCGCTCCTCGGATCAATCGAACGGCTAATACACTGAATGAATGCCTTCCGTCTATCACAACATGATCAGAAATCCAGGTGGCGTTGTGTTTATCGAGATGACTGAATCTGGTGCTGCTTACTACCATGTTTTTTCCTGCCGCGAAGTCAATCATCCTCATGCCGCTGTCTGATGTTTCTTCATGGAGGCTGAATTTTCCAACGGTAGGACCAAAAATATTTTCCCTTTCGATTTTTGCATTAAAATAGCATAGCAGAATTTTAATATCGTGTTCAGGGCAGCCGTCATAAACTATTTCTAGGCACTCGTAAAATATGACTTTAGTCTGCACATCTTTGTCTTCCGGCGCAAATAACACTGATGTAGAAAAACTTTGCTTTTATACGGATTATAGCAATTCCCTCATCTACTGGAGTGAATCTGGAGACAAGGTCTTTTATTCTCCTGTTAGCCATAAATCCCCAGCCAAATTCATGTCTCATTTCCTGGCAGCTATAATACAGCGCGTAATCATCTGATTTATTTACGCCAGCCCCTTTCCATCGTACTTCTTGAGTACATCCGCCAAAGCGTTCGTTACAATGTGCGCACATTCCAAGTGCAGATTCGCAGATCGTGGTCTTTTATACCTTTGAGGGGTCGTTAATATTGGGGGGTTTGGCTTTCTTTTTTGTTGCTTTGTCATGGTCAACTAACCCGACGACTCAACCGATTTTCTTATAGTTCTTTTGGCTGAACTCGCGACACATATCAGCTCACTATGGGATCGTAAGCAAAATTGCCGTTTTTGCGCCACTGAAAATCCTCAGGAGATTGAAGAAGTGCCTCTTCATGACGAAAAAGTCACAGTTTGGTGCGGCGTTAGTGCGAAAACGGTCATTGGGCCGTTTTTTCTTCCAAAATGAAAATGGCCATGCTGTTACCATCAATCAGGAACGTTATCGCGATATGATGACCAATTTTGTGATGCCAAATATTCGTCGAAAGCGTATGAGGCAGTTCTGGTTTCAACAAGACGGCGTTCCACCGCATACAAGTCGCATTACAGTCGATTTTCTGAAGAATTTGTTTCCGGGCCGTTTGATGTCGAAAAGTGGTGATTTGGACTGACCACCGCGTTCGCCCGATTTGACGCCGCCTCACTTCTTCTTGTGGGGATATTTGAAGTCAAAGGTTTACGTTAACAAGCCAAGGACCGTAGAAGAGCTCAAGGACAACATTTGTGAAGAAATAGCCGCTATTCCGGCCGAAATGTTGGCAAAAACGATGGAAAATGCAGCAAAAAGGGCACAATAAGTCATCAACGCCAGAGGCGGCCATTTGAGAGATATCATATTCAAAAATTGATGTAAACAAATCTACTTGGAACAAATTAAATGATTAACATTGCCAACCGATAAATGTTTATCTTTTTCTTTGATTTTTAAAAAAACATGGGTCCGTCGAATATTGGCAGCCCTGTATGTTCATAACAGAGATGGAAGTTTCAAAAACACTTGGCGTTTTTCTGTTTATATCGCTCTATTTGTGCTAGGCTACGAACACTCCGAAATGCTCTCGTAAGATGTACTTGATATTTTGTCCATGTGCTTATATGTGCCGCGATTTACGGTATTTTGGCGATTTTAAACACATTTCCCGTCAGATTTGATTTTAAATTAACATTTTTGGATCTCTTCAGGTGAAAATCTTCCTACCGTAATTATCAGTTTCGGCTCGTGTTTTGGCATATTATGAACCTAAATATCATCTGATCACCCCCAAAAACTAAAAATTTCATACATGACCAAAGCCGGAACTTCGTGTAAAATTTCATATCAATCAGCAAGAACATTTCTATCCTTAAGTAAGGTAATACTAAACAATATTTAGATTATGATTGACACTTTTTAATATTTTAGGTAAAATTTTAAAACCAATATATTCAAAATCGATTTAGAGGCCTGTTAAATTATTGGGTCTATGTCCTTCTGGAGTGAATAAAATGCAAATGTTGGAATTTTTCACATAAAATGGACCAACCATTTGACCTGTTAGATATTGACCGATCTACATCGAAACACTTGTATTTATTCTTTGTCAGATCCCCGTTCCCATATAAAATTTTCTGATGAACGGACAAAAATAAAGTTGTTGGTCAATTTCCTCCGCTATATATTAACCGGTCATTACCAATTGATGTATTATTTTGGCCAGAATCGGACTTCTATTCAAAATTTCGTGACGATTGGTCCGTACTGTGCCTTGTACATTGTTTACAAAATATGATGGGCAGACGGACGGACATCGATATATGACGATCGTATATTTTTTTTAATCTACAGCATTGACAAAATATATTTTAGAAATTTTATAAAACATGAACTTAAAAATTCTTAAAGAATTAAATATTTCTGAAGTCGGGATTTTATGCCTTTTTATGTCAAGTTGGTTGCGACATACCAAAATCTATATGATAATTTAGCTCTAATTGGAATATAGCAAATCAATTCATGGCCCAGAAAATGTTCTATTATATCATTATTAAGAAGCTCTTTCCTGAGCTGCATTTTACACAATTATTTGCGACACAGCTGGGAATAAAGGACGGGAGGTCCGCAGGTTATGTAACCAACGATTTCAAATAATAGAAATATCTCTCGTCCTATAATTACCAAAAAACTCTGTCTCTATCTTTTGCCAACTGTGAATATGCAACGCAAAATTATATCCCGTTTTTCTTCAATATTCAACAACAAAAAATTCTTTGCCCATTTAATTAAATTGCTGCCACTCTTAATGTGACTATTAGCGATGCTGTTTTTAATGGAGTCACTTTTCGGCACACAGAAAATATCAATTTTTTTCCTACTCAACTGTTCCAAAGTGCTCATCATCATTGCCACGAGCATAGCGAATGAAAAAAAAACCTTAAACTTAATTAGTTTTTTTTCCGGCGCTATTGCTTTTTGTGCCAAACGAAAAACCCCAGAAAATTTACCCTAGGGTATTGTAAAAACGACGATGTTGTTGTGTGACATTGAATGGTTTTTAAAATAGATTTCATTTAAAAAGTCCACATATTGTTAAACATCCCAAAAAGAGCTCCCTTCCTCGACCCACTTAGCTTTGCCTCATGGTTCAATAACACTCTATTTCGATTTCCCTAAAGGCAAAGACGAATGCGAATACGCATACGAATAGAAAAATACCGCAATAACAACATCGATTTTAAATGGTGTTCCTGCTGGCGGGTGGTGGTGATGGGTTGCTTCCCTGTTGTGTGACACCAAAAACAACAATTTGCGTCATGTACAAGACATACTTTCTTCCCACCTTCCTTCCTTTCTTTCTTTCTTGTGAGGAAATAGTGAATGTAGACAGAATTTAAATGGATATGTTATGTAGATAAATAAAAAAGTGTGCATTGTGGTTTGAAGGGGGCATAGTGCTTTTAGTACGAAATATTCAAAAATAGGCGTAGTTAAAAAAAATATTTTTATCTAAGATGTGGATATTTTATATATTTTTTAAGGCGTGGACTTTAAAAAATAATTTTTTTAAGGCGCAGACTTTTAAAAATAATTTTTTTAAGGCGCAGACTTTTAAAAATAATTTTTTTAAGGCGCAGACTTTTAAAAATATATTTTTAAGGCGTGGACTTTTAAAACTTTTTTTAAAATTTCAGAATAAAAAAAAAGTGTTGTCGGAATAAAACTCTAAAATTTTGTATTTAAGATCATATAAAGGCACAGAGTTTAGAAAAAATAGCAATACAGGTTCGTCTGTCTTTCAGCAAAAACATCAGTAGTAACGGTACATAGGATAACCGAAAAATCGCAAAGAAAGAGAGTACTTTTAAATGTCGAATATATTCGACATAAACACTGAAAGGGTTAAGGCGTGAATTTTTTAGAAATATTTTTTATAAGGTGTGGATTTTTTAAAAAATATTTTTTCAGGCATGGATTTTTAAAAATATTTTTTTTTAAGGAGCAGACCTTTAAAAACGTTTTTTAAGGCACGGACTTTTAAAAACTTTGTTTAAGGCACGAACTTTTAAAAACGTAGGGGATGATAGACACCAAGCAACGGCTCTGATGGGCTTTAACATGGCGAAGTCCAGGCTTAACTTGGTCCCTCTTTCATCTCAATTGTGGACACTGACCTCTCCGCGGGGTCACCTGGGGTAGCTATTTTCATCACCCGTTGAAATAGTGAGCTAATATGTGCTCACTTGAGGCGCTGGGTTTGTTGCCCACACTCGGAAAACCCCTCATACTATGAAAAAACAATGAAAAAGAAAACCCAACCCCCCTAATGTTGACGACCCCCGCAAACGTAGTGACAGATACAGACAGCGTATTGAGGGTCTGGAAGGAGCATTTTAAAAAGCTTCTGGTATCAAGTAGTGGATGTGAAGAATATACCCCAGAATCAATAAAAGATGACGGTATGCGGTGTTTACCACTTAGCCAAGATGAGACCAGAATAGCAATTAATCGGCTCAAGAACAATAAAGCAGCTAGAGCTGATGAGTTACCAGCCGAATTATTCAAGACTTGTAGTCAGATGCTGGTCAGGAGCATGCACCAGCTGATTAGTACAATTTGGCTAGAGGAGTGCATGCCCAATGATTGGAACCTCAGCATCCTGTGTCCCATGCACAAAAAAAGGAGACAAGTCGATAAGTGCTAACTATAGAGGAATAAGTCTCCTTCACAACGCATATAAAGTTCCATACAGTTTGCCAATGGTCAATGACATCATTGGACCATACCAATGCGGCTTCAGACCTGGCAAATCCACCATTGACCAGATTTTCACTCTGCGCCAGATCGTGGAAAAAGCCATTTCTGCGTTCGGCATTCCTGCAAAATTAATACGGCTATGCAGGATAACTTTGAGTGGCACAAGGTCAGCAGTTAAATCGGAAAGGACCCATCGGAGCCCTTCAATACCGAACGAGCATTCAGACAAGGTGACATTTTGTCGTGTGATCTTTTTAACATCCTGCTGGAAAAGGTCATACGAAAGGCAAAAGTGAACAGAAATGGCACTCTGTACACCAAACTACACATGTTTACTCGCCTACGCCGATGACATCGACATAATCGGTCGAACACTGAGAGCGGTAACAGCCACCTTTGAACAAATTGAAAAGGAGACCGCCAAAGTGAGAGCGATAACAGCCACCTTTGAACAAATGGAGAAGGAGACCGCCAAAGCTGATGGTATCAAGGGGCAAGACGTCCAGTAGACTCGGACCAACTGTGGAACTTGAGAACTACAGCTTCGAGGCAGTTATTATACCTTGGTACCGCCATAAGTAAAACGAATGACATCAGTTTTGATTTTGGATTTTTTAAATAATTTATTCTAAGGCGTGGATTTTTTTAAATAATTTATTCTAAGGCGTGGATTTTTTTAAATAATTTATTCTAAGGCGTGGATTTTTTTAAATAATTTTTTCTAAGGCGTGGATTTTTTTAAATAATTTTTTCTAAGGCGTGGATTTTTTTAAATAATTTTTTCTAAGGCGTGGATTTTTTTAAATAATTTTTTCTAAGGCATGGATTTTTTTAAATATTTTTTTCTAAGGCGTGGATTTTTTAAATAATTTTTTCTAAGGCGTGGATTTTTGTAAGTATTTTTTTTAAAGCGTGGATTTTTTAAATAATTTTTTCTAAGGCGTGGATTTTTTAAATAAGTCGTGGATTTTTTAAATAATTTTTTCTAAGGCGTAGATTTTTTTAAGTATTTTTTTTAAAGCGTGGATTTTTTTAAATAATATTTTCTAAGGCATGGATTTTTTTAAAATAATATTTTCTAAGGCATGGATTTTTTTAAATAATTTTTTCTAGAGACCGACCTATATAAGGCGTGGATTTTTTTAAATAATTTTTTCTAAGCCCTTTACTTTTCTAAGACGTCGATTTTTTTAATAATTTTTTTAAGGCGTGAATTTATTACAGTATTTTTCTAAAAATCTAGGCTGGCTGAAGGTGTAGATTTTTTAAATGAATTATTTCTATGGCCCAATTTTTTTTTTTCTTCGGCGTGGATTTTTTGAAAACAAATTTCAAGGTGTTTATTTTTGAATAATTTTTTGTAAGAAGCTGCTTGAGAAAAAGCCACAGCTCATTTTCGAGCCTTCCGCACACATCCTGCTTATTAATTTTTGTACATACAGAACCACTGTGTATTGTCTTCTTTTTTTGTAAATAATTTTAATGGTAAATTCCTAAACAAAATGATGAATTTCTTTAAGCACATACGGGTTTTAGCATAATATTACCGAATAACAAAAACAACAACAACAAAAAAGGTTGCGTATATTATTGCGGATATGCAAATACTGGTTCTAATATGTATTTGGAAAAAAATGTACAAAAAAAAAGAACTCCTAAACAAATGTCAAACAAGAAAGGAAAAAAGAAAAACACGCTTTTAATGGTTTCTAGAGGATATATTCCCTAGTGTGAGTGTGTGTTTTATGGTGGGTTAGGAATACGCCCGTATGCCCAAACACGAAGATTATCCCCCTCAAGGCTATGCTAAAGTTACCGGCATATATTTTGATTCATTTGGGACTCGTAAAAATTATTATATGAAAATGTCGATGACATACAACAATTCAATTTCCTTTTTCTGTTTTGAATTGAAAATTGGAAATTTCTTTCCATTTTCTTTTCGTTTTGTTTGTTTGAATGACATCTATCCATAGTCTAGCATGTCTAGTATGTATGTAGATTAGTTTTTAAATTGCTTTATTTGTTTAGACTTGGGGACATATGCTTCATGTTTAGCTTGTGTGTGAACAGTCCGGTTTTTTGATGGATATGAAATAAAAGAAAAATATGGTTTTAGACTCAATAAAATATAGCCTCAAACTATTTGAGGGCAGGCTATTTTAAAATTAAAGTCATGGACTAGGCCATAAGTTCGAGAATGTTATTTGTTTAATTTTCTATTTCAAGATTCAAAAAAGGCACATTGTGGAGATATCCCTTCCTAAATTGTTCCCCAGTCGGCAATCATTAAAAGTCTATTCGCGCAACTCATTTAAAAAAGCAAAATAATTATTTTTGCTTTCCCTTTTAACGAACAACACCCCATGCGTTATCTGATAAACCCCGAAAAATACTTTGAGTACAGTATAGATTACCCTGGCATCTATCAGCCTGTCTAAATCAGTTATTAGCGCCCAAATGAAATGACAAGAACAACAAGAATAACAAAAAGAAAGTCACTGACGTAATAATGATGTCGTCTTTGATGCTTCTCAACACGACAAAGTAAAAGTGAAAAGTAGCTAAAAGATATGACTTAAGATTCTTAAAGCATTTGTTGGACGGACGGATGACTTTCCTTTTATAAAAGTGAAACGGTGTCAGTGTGTGTGTTTTTTGTCATAAGAGTATTTTCAAGAAAATCAGATTTTAACGCCCACGTACCGTATCGGATGTACCAGCGCCAGTGTGTTACACATATTAGCTATGGCGATGTGACGCAGTAAGGTGGACACAGTAGGAGAAAATGTTGAAATTTATAAGTGCATAAAAAATTTTTAGAATTGATATGGAAGAACAACTATTTATAGAAAATTGACTTTCTGCGTATGGAAGACGAATAGAAGGACATCTGGATTTTTCAAAGTCCAAGATTTTTTCTAAGGCGTGGCTTTTTTAAAAATATTTTTTAAGGCCTAGATTTTTACGTGCTTTTTTTAAATAATTTTTTCTAAGGCCTAAGTTTTTTCGCAAGGCGTGGATTTTTTAAATATATATATTTAAGGCCTAGGATTTTTTAAAAATATTTTTTTAAGGCCTAGGATTTTTTAAAAATATTTTTTTTAGGCCTAGGATTTTTTAAAAATATATTTTTAAGGCCTAGGATTTTTTAAAAATATTTTTTTCTAAGGTGTCGATTTTTAAAAAGCTTTTTTGTAAAGGCGTTGATTTTTATTTTGATTTTTTCTAAGACGTGTTTTTTTAATAATTTTTTGTAAGGCCTAAGTTTTTTCGCAAGGCGTGGATTTTTTAAAAATATTTTTTTAAGGCCTAGGATTTTTTAAAAATATTTTTTAAGGCCTAGGATTTTTTAAAAATATATTTTAATATATTTTTTAAAAATATTGTTTTTTAAGGCCTAGTATTTTTTTAAAATATTATTTTCTAAGGCGTTGATTTTTAAAAATTATTTTTTCTAAGGCGTGGATTTTTATACCCTACACAACTATGTTGTCAGGGTATTATAGCTTTGTGCAGCCCCATGAGTTTGTAACGCCGCGAAATATTGGTCCTAGACCCTCCTTTAAGTATACCGATCGTTATATCTCGACTAGCTGAGTCGATCTAGACATGTGTGTCCGCCAGTCCGTCTGTCCATTATAATTTGTAAACACGATACAGGCCACAGTTATGGATCAATCTTCACGAAATTTTGCATGTAGGATGGGTACTGCCCAATGAAGACCCCTATTATTTTATTTTTGCCCAATGAAGACCCCTATTGTTTTGGGATGAAATGGACCAAAAACTTTATTTTTGTCTGATTTTCTAGTCGAATTTTTACATGGAGAAGGGGATCGGGCCAAAGAATAAGCATGTCTGTTTTGATAATGATCGGTCAATATTTAATGGGTCAAATGGTCCCTGACTTTTGTGTGAAAAATGACAAAAAATTGTATTCTAAAGCGTTTATATTTACACCTGAAGGACATAGACCCGACAAGTTGATAGTATGTCCAAGAAAAGTTGTTGACCTTTAAATTGATACCAATTTTAGTTATACATAATACATAATATACATAAATATTTATACATAAATATTTACAGGTGCTTACGTATTCATATATTATTTAGTAACCCATTACCACACTAGAGGGTGAAAATATAGCGCTGATCGCTTTAAAATTTTTCATGAGGATCCAGGTATGGTCAAGGACAACGCCTATAATTTTCGGCGATGATCAGATAATAATATTGGGATGAAGTGGACCGAAACCTAAATTTTTTGTGTTTTTTTCAAGTGGATCCACAATACATCCCACGGTGAAGGGAGTCTGGACAAGTAATTATAAGGGTTGTACAGAATATATGTAATATAATATAATAATATTTTTGGTCCCACCGTCGGAAAATTCAGCATCCATGAAGAAACATGAGTTTGATAGATTTCGCGGTAGCAAAAAACATGGTAGTTAGAAGCACCAGATTCAAACATCTCGATATATACAAGGCCATCTAGATCTCCCTCGTGATCAAGCAACGAGAAATTAAATTGACCATGTTGTGATAGACAGACGGCATTCGTCCAGTGTTTTAGACGTTCGATCGATACGAGGAGCGAATATCGATTCGGACCATTAGCTTGTGGCAGCCAAGGTTCGTACTCGTCTTAAGAACTCGTCACCATCAAGAAATCCATGGTACGATCAGGATTGTCGTAATGCTACTGATGTGAAAAACGCAGCGTATAGGGCAATCCTACAGACGGTAGCAAAACGTAATGTGATGGATAATTATCGGGAGAAAGGGAGAGAGGAGAAACGTAGAAATAACAAGAAACACGTGAGCGTGAACAAATCGAGATGTACGGGAGTCAGAATGAAGTCCGAAAATTTTACCAACGAGTAAAACACCAAACCGAAGGCTTTTGCGCATGCACATCCTCCTGTAGAGATGAAGATGGAAACCTGGTGACAGATACAGACAGCGTGTTTAGGATCTGGAAGAAGCATTTTGAAAAGCTTCTGGTATCAAATAGTGGCGGTGAAGAAGACACCCTAGAACTAAAAAAGATGACGGTATAGAATGTATACCTCCTAGCCAAGATGGGGTCAGAGTAGCACTAATCGGCTGAAGAACAATAAAGCAGCAGGTGCCGATGGATTACCAGCCGAACTACTCAAGACCGGCGGTCAGATGCTGGTCAGAAGAATGCACCAGCTCATTTGTACAATTTGGCTAGAGTAATGCATGTCCAATGATTGGAACCTCAGCATCCACAAAAAAACAGATAAGACGATATGTGCCAACTATAGAGGAATAAGTCTCCTTCCCATCGCATATAAAGTGCTACCCAGTGTGCTGTGTGAACGACTGTAGCCAATGGTCAATGACATTATTGGACCATACCAATGCGGCTTCAGACCTGGCATGTCCACCATTCAGAGGTGTATAAAACCATGCCTTCGTTTGGCATTCCTGCAAAATTAATTCCGCTAAGCAGGATAACTTTAAATGGCACAAGATCAGCAGTTAAAGTTCGAAAGGACTTCTCGGGGACCTGAAATTCGGAGAAGGATAGTGATGGCCAACCAGTGCTACTATGCTCTGAGCAAACAACTCAAAAACAAGGCCACCTCCAGCCAGACCAAACTCACACTCTACAAGACGCTGATTCTACCCGTGCTGTTATATGGATCTGAAGCATGGGTACTTAAGCAAGCAGATGGAGTGTTTGAGAGAAAAATTCTCCGAAAGATGGGTCGATCTGCGTTGACGTTGAATATCGCCGTCGAATGAACCATGAGTTGCACCAGCTATTCTCGGACATCGACATTGTTAGACGTATTGAGCTACAGCGACTACGTTGGCTAGGTCATGTTGTGAGAATGGATGAAGATGCCCCAGCCCAGAAAGCATATAAAAGCGAACCAGCTGATGGTTCACGCAGAAGGGGTAGGCCACGAATACGATGGAAAGATCAAGTCGATGACAACATTCCCGAAAATGGTCTTTCAAACTGGAAAAACTGAGCAAAAGATCGACGCGCCTGGAAATATTTTCTAAGCTCGGCGTATGGAACGAAAGTTCTGTCACAAGCCCAGATAAGTAAGTAATGTGCGATTTTTTAATTTCGTAGAGGATCTATTGAAGGCCTCCTATTCATATACCTATTCAAGGCCTTCTTTTTAGGGAGAACCTATAGGAAGTCCTCCTTATACGGATTATTTGATATTTATCGTTTATTTAGTTTTGGCCCAATTCTCCCATTGTGCTGCTGAATTTTGTTGGCCTTTAATCGGTGTCATGTGTGTTGTCACAGTTTCGGTGACAAAGAAGATGTGTAACAAACGTGTAATGTTTTTTTCTTTTGGAAAATTCTCCCCTTGAATATGGCACAGCTGGCTATATGCACGTTTTCCTTATGTTTTTGGCAAACATGCGGGTTTTCCCAAGCCTCCGCTGCTGCCTCTGTTTTGTTCTCTGCCTTGGCGCGCATTTGATGTTCTTCTGCAATGCGTTTCTTTTTTTCCAAATTTGCCGAATAAGCTATTTTGCCTGTCAGCTTGAAGTGTGAGAGGCTTGAAGTCACAGCATTGAGAAGTATATACTTAAAACTCCCACTACTGTTGCGAGGGTGGAAGTTCAATTAAGTCCGCATTCGATATTTTTTCGTTTCGTGTTTTTTTATTATTTTTAGTTGTGTGTACTTCGACGTGCGTGCAAGTTTTTGTTTTATGTTCACTAACATTTGCAACGTTGCAAGACATTCGCATAAAAGTTAATAACTATATTGGGACGATGGATGGATTACTGTGAGGGGATTATATTGGATTGGATTCATGGTATTGCGTCATGGATTAAAGATAGGTTTTTTATAAAAAATGTTAAATAATATTTTTAAATAAACCACGCCTATTTTAGTGTTTGGAAAAATATTTTTAAGAGTGACGTAGGGGCTGATAGATACCAAGCAACAGCTCTGATTGGCTTTAACATGGCGAAACCCAGGCTTATCTTGGTCCCTCTTTCATCTCAATTGTGGACACTGACCTCCCCGCGGTGTCACCTGGGGTATCTATTTTCATCACCCACGACGAAATAGTGAGCTAATATGTGCCGCGAGTTCACCCATAAGAACTATAAAAAATTGGGTTGAGGCGTCGGGTTAGTTGCCCACACTCGGAACACCCCTCTTACTATTAAAAAGCATAGAAAAAGAAAACCAAACCCCCCTTATGCTGACGAACCCCACAAACGTATAAAGGACTACGATCTGCGAATCTGCATTTAGAATGTGCGCACGTTGTACAGAACAGACGCAGTTTTCGCTTTGGCGGATGTACTCAAGAAGTACGAAGCCGATATTATTGCCTTACAGGAAATGCGATGGAAAGGGACTGGCGTAAGTAAATCAGATGATTACGCCCTGTATTATAGCTGCCATGAAACGAGACATGAATTTGGCTGTTGATTTATGGTCAGCAGGAGAATAAAAGACCTCGTGTCCAGATTCACTCCAGTGGATGAGCGAATTGCTATAATCCGTATAAAAACGAAGTTCTTCTACATCAGTCTCATTTGCGACTATGCTCCGACCGAAGATACAGATGAACAGACCAAAGACATATTTTACGAGCGCCTAGAAACAGCATATGATCGCTGCCCTGGCCATCACATTAAAATTGTGCTAGGAGATTTTAATGCAAAAAATCGGAGGGGAAAATATCTTTAATCCCACCGTCGGAAAATTCAGCCTTCATGAAGAAACTTCCGACAACGGCTTGAGATTGATTGACTTCGCGGCAGCAAAAAATATGGTAGTTAGCAGCACCAGGTTCAAGCATCTCGATATACACAAGCAGGTGGCCTTGTTTTCTCCTGATCGAACAACGAGAAATCAAATCGATCATGTTGCGATAGACGGAAGGCATTCATCTAGTCTAGACGTCCGATCGATCTGCGGAGCGAATATCGATTCCGACCATTACCTTGTGGCAGCCAAGGTACGCACCCGTCTTAATGTAGCAGCAAAGGTGCGATCTAATGTAACACGGTAACTAGACGTCGAAAAGCTGCAAACACAACAGATAGTAGAAGAGTAGGCTTCTGGTATCTGTTCAACTTACCCAACTGCTTGACGAAAACACTCCTTGTCCCGATAATAATATAGAAGCACAATGGCAGAGAATTGCCCACCATCAAGAAATCCGTGGTATGATCAGGAGTGTCGTAATGCTACTGAGTTAAAAAACACAGCGTATAGGGCAACCCTGCAGGCAGTAGCAACACGAAATGCGAGAGAGAATTATCGGGAGAAAAGGAGAGAGGAGAAACGTCTTTTCTGAAACAAGGAAAAAAACGTGAGCTTGAGCAAATCGAGATGTACAGGAGTGAGATTGAAGTCCGGAAATGTTACCAACGAGTAAAACACCAAACCGAAGGCTTTGGTGCAGGCACATCCCCCTGTAGAGATGAAGAAGAAAACCTAGTGACAGATACAGACAGCGTGCTGAGGATCTGGAAGAAGCATTTTGAAAAACTTCTGTATGAAGTAGTAGCGGTGAAGAGGATACCATAGAACCAATAATAGATGACGGTATAGAGTGTATACCACCGAGCCAAGATGAGGTCAGAATAGCAATTAATCGGTTGAAGAACAATAAAGCAGCAGGTGCCGATGGATTACAAGCCGAACTATTCAAGACTGGTGTTCAGATGCTTTTAAGGAGAATGCACCAGCTGATTATTACAATATGGTTTGAGAAATGCATGGCCAATGATTGGAACCTCAGCATCTTGTGCCCCGTGAAAGAAAACGGAGACAAGACGATATGTGTCAACTATAGAGGGATAAGTCTCCTTCCCATCGCATATAAGACATGACCAGCTTTTCACTTCCACCATTGACCAGCTTTTCACTCTGCACCACATCCTGGAAAAAACCACGAAAACCACGAAAAACATATCGACACATTCCGCCTATTTGTCGACTATAAAGCCGCATTCGATAGCCCTATTCGTTCAGGGGTGTATAAAGCCATGTCTGTGTTTGGCATTCCTGCAAAATTAATTTGCAGCTGACACAAGATCAGCTTTTAAAGTCGTAAAAGACCTCTCGGATCCCTTTAATACCGAACGAGGATTCACACAAGGTGAACGTTTGTCGTGTTACCTTTTTAACATCCTGCTGAAAAAGGTCATACGAGAGGCAAAGTTGAACAGAAATGACACTCTGTATACCAAACAACACATATTACTCGCCTACGCCGATGACATCGACATAGTGGGTCGAACACTGAGAGCGGTAACAGCCACCTTTGAACAAATGGAGAAGGAGTCCGCCAAGGTGGGTCTGGCATTAAACGGCGAGAAGACCAATCTGATGGTATCAACGCGCAAGACATCCTAGTCTCGGACCAAATGTGAAACTTCAGAGGTAGTCAAAGATTTTATTTACCTCGGTACCGCCATAAATAAAACTAAAGACATCCGTTTTGAAATTCGTTAATGACATCAGTTTTGAACAAGGCCACCTCCCGCCAGACCAAATTCACTCTCTACAAAATGCTGATACTACCCGTGCTGTTATATGGATCTGAATCATGGGTACTTACGCAAGCATATGAGGCAGCTCTTGAGTGTTTCAGAGAAAAATTATCCGAAAGATCTATGGGCCGATCTGCGTTGACAGTGAATATAGCCGTCGAATGAACCATGAGTTGTACCAGCTATTCTCGGACATCGGCATTGTTAGACGTATTGAGCTGCAGCGATTGCGTTGGCTAGGTCTTGTTGTGAGATCGGATGAAGATGCCCCAGCCCAAAAGGCATATAAAAGCTAACCACTGATGATTCACGTAGAAGCGGAAGGCCACGAATAATATGGAAATATCAAGTGGAAGACAACATTGCCGAACCGACGCGTTTGGGCATCGTTTTTAAGCTCGGCTTATGGAAAGAAAGTTATGTCACAAGCCAGCTAAAGTAAGTAAAATGTTTTTAAATAAACCACGCCTTTTTTAGTGTTTGGAAAAATTGTTTTAAATAAACCACGCCTTTTTTAGTGTTTGGAAAAAATGTTTTAAATAAACCACGCCTATTTTAGTGTTTGGAAAATCGTCTTTAAATAAACCACGCCTATTTTAGTGTTTGGAAAAATAGTTTTAAATAAACCACGCCTATTTTAGTGCTTGGAAAAATAGTTTTAAATAAACCACGCCTATTTTAGTGCTTGGAAAAATAGTTTTAAATAAACCACGCCTATTTTAGTGTTTGGAAAAACAGTTTTAAATAAACCACGCCTATTTTAGTGTTTGGAAAAATAGTTTTAAATAAACCACGCCTATTTTAGTGTTTGGAAAAATAGTTTTAAATAAACCACGCCTATTTTAGTGTTTGGAAAAATATTTTTAAATAAATATTTTTTAATATATCCAAGCCTCATTTGGCCCTTGAAATATATTCTTTAATAAATCCACGCCTCAGTTGGCCCTTGAAAAAATATGCCTTAATAAATCCACGCCTTGATAAGGCCTTGACAAATATTCTTTAATAAATCCACGCCTTGGATGGTCTGGCCCTTAGAAAAATATTTCTTAATAAAACCACGCCTATTTTAGTCTTTGAAAAGATATTCTTAAATAATGTCCTGTACATTATTGTTATACCGATTTCAACTAAATTATTTTTTGTTTTTTCATTTATAATCTACCAAATAGCAAAGAACTTTCTTCCAAATTCCTTAGAAAAATATTAAATTGAATTTAAATGCAAATCATTTTACAGATTTTGAGTGTGATAGGCATTACACCTGGCAAAAGTGTGTCTAGTCTGACACATAATCCTTTTATTGTTATCGCCCAAGAAGACGAAGAAGACACCGTTTTATCTCTGCCATAGATAATCATCAACATAACTAGACAACTTTATTACCTTGATAGTGTGGGCGGGGCGGAGGTGTGTTTGTGTCTCTGTAGGTGTAGCATTCACAACAATATAGCAAATTTGTTTATGTGTGTGTGTTCAGAAGGCAAGAATATCAGGTTTTTAGATAATTTAATATACTTGAATAACAAAAGGAAAATTTTAAGAAATTCACAAAAACTTTGCAGACACATCAAGGAGAAGAAGTCGAAGTCATTAAGCAGACAAATACTTTGATGAGGTGTTGAATATTTCTGAAAAAAATAAATCCTAGACAAATTGCTGATTTTTTAAACAAAGCCATTTAAAACAATAATTGCTTAATTCAAATGAGAAAAAATAATTTCTTGTTGTTTCCCGAAAATTATGACACTCTTCAGGAACATACGTTTAGACATATAAATTAAATACAACAGAAAAAATTACATAAATTTGTGAATTTTATGACAAAACAAATTTTTTATGCCAAACATTTCCGCTTGACTGTAAAAGAAAGAGAGAAAAAAATCAGGATATATCATTCAAGTCCCGGTTGACTCCTTCCTAATTCCCCCACAAATATTTATCTTAAAGACATTTCATGCGCCCCAAGGTTAATATATGAACGACATCATAAACATTAGTCAAGGCGGAAACAAAATGAAATTTGAGTAAGATGCTGTCACATACAGTGGCAAGTCCTTAACATAACTACCCCCACCACTACCAACACCAGCATCAACACTCCACCTCTGCCATCCCAAGGATTGCCACTGTCACCAAGGTGTGGGGAATTTAAGCGACAATGGTAAATAGGCGGCAGCAAAGCAGTGTTAAAGTTAAAAACTTTATGAGTAGGCAATCATGGAGAATTACACCTCCCCTCTCTACACCAACCAAACCCCAAGAAGGCTACAGACAAGCAAGATGATGATGAGTTGCGACACAACGTCCGTTTAACTACAAACGGGAAACAAAGTAAAGCAAAGCAACGCAAAAAAACAACTCGAAGAAAAACGGAAGGACGGAACCTCACATGAACGAAATAAAATTAATATTCCAAGTTGTTATCAAAACTGAGGCAAGCAAGCAAGCCAGCCAGTAGTAGGAAAATAGCTACTCCACATGATGGAGATGAATATGAGGAAAGAAAGGCAGCCTAGGCCAAAAATTGGGCCACATCATGTCAAAACAACATTGACAATGAAGAACACGTTAGAAATTAATGTAAATCTGAACATATATCATAGATGACATAGACAGCGATGTATGCGTGTGTGTGTTTGTGTGTAGTAGAGTGTTTGTGTTCGTCCAATGATACGAACGCGATTCTATCGTTTGAATGATTAATTATCGTAGTGATTTGTGAACGGAATTTTTGTCGGTGTGATGTAGTAAAAATTGATATGGAGCTTGGGGAATACATTATATCACACACATCGAAAATAGATTGACATTTCATTAATTTTTATGGAAAAGACCTTAAAACAAAGGCCAGGATATTAAATTTTCTGCAGAGCAAAAAATTGAGTTTGCGAAAAAAGGAAGTGTAAAATCCTAGAAAAAACAGCCAGCTAAGGCATGTCAACTTTTGACTAGACCATATTGCAGAGCTGAATCACATTCCTGGTTTTGAATAACCGATTTTTATACCCTATTCACAACTATGCTGCAGGGTATTATAGCTTTGTGTAGGCTCAGGAGTTTGTAACACCACGAAATATTGTTGTGGAATTAGACATGAGTGACACGATACAGGCCACAGCTATCTTCACGAAATTTGGCACGTGGGACCGGTTCTGGCCAATGAAGACCCCCTTGTTTTTGGTAATAATCGCTTAATATTTAAGATGAAATTGACCAAATTGAAGCCATAAATATGACTCGAACACAACGACATTTTATTCCAGGAAGGGAATGTGGCCGAAAAATAAGCATGACTGTTTTGAAGAAGATCGGTCGATATTTAGCAGGTCAAATGGACTCAGACTTTTGTGTGAAAAATGACAAAATTTGTATTCTGAGGCGTATCTATTTACTTATGAAGGACATAGACCCGAGAAGTTGATAGTATATCCAAGAGGAGTTGTTGTGCTTTAAATTGATTGTTGTATGTGTCCATTCGCTTTTAATTTTTCATAAAGTTACAGTTAGAGTCAAGGACGACGCATATAATTTTCAGTAATGTTGAGATGATATTTATAAAGTGCAATGAACCGCAAACGTTATTTTTGTCAGATTTTCTAGTCGCTCTAGAGGCCATTATTATATGCAGAACGTCGTACATTTTACACGGTGAAGGAGATCTGACCAATTACTTAAAACAGCTGTTTAGATGATGATCGGCGAATATTCCAAGTGCCAAATCAAACAAAACCTAAAGTGGCCAAATTTTTATCTTATGGAGTAAATATTCAACTCGGGAAAATAAGATTTGGAAAATATACCAGGTTTAGAAAGTGGAGCTGTAGACCTACTATCGTTGAGGAGGGTGCAAATATCGAGAAATATTGCCCAGGCTCAGAATGTAGAACCCCAGAACCGCAGTTAGATTTTCGTAGTAGTTTTGTAGGATACAATATGGTCGGCTCCATCCGAAAATACTGTTCCGCTCATTGGTTTAAAAAAAGTTCTAGGGAGTGGATTTTCTGAAAATATCTTTTCCCTAGAGGTGGATGAGGTCAGAATAGCAATCAATCGGTTGAAGAATAATATAGTAGCAGGTGCCGATGGGTTACCCGACGAACTATTCAAGACCGCTAGTCAGACGCTGGTCAGTAGCGTGCATCAGCTGATTAGTACAATTTGGGTTTAGGAATGCATGCCCAGTGATTGGAACCTCATATTCCTGTATCCCATGCACAAAAAGAGAACAAGACGATGTGTGCCAACTATAGAGGAATATGTCTCCTTCCCATCGTGTATAAAGTGCCAATGGTCCATGACATTATTGAACCATTCCAAAGAAACTTGAGAACTACAGCTTCGTGGTAGTGAAAGATTGTATATACCTCGGTACCGCCATAAATATAATTAATGACATCAGTTTTGAAATTCGAAGAAGGATCGTTTTGGCCAACAGATGTAACTATGGTATGAGAAGCAATTTAAGAACAAGGCCACCAATCGCCAGACCAAACGCACACTCTACAAGACGTTGATTCTACCCGTGCTGTTATATATAGATCTGAAGCATTGGTACTTGAGCAAGCAGATGAGGCAGCTTCTGGAGTATCCGAGAGAAAAATTCTCCGAAAAATCTATGTGCCGATCAATGAGTCTATTCTCGGACATAGACATAGACGTATCAAGCTGCAGCAACTACGTTGACTAAGTCATGTTGTGAGAATGGATGAGGGTGCCCTAGCTCAAAAAGCATAGAAAAGCGAACCAGCCAGAAGAGGAAGGCCACGAATCCGCATTTAATCCCCATTTAGGAGTATCGCTCCATTTGCGGTATTTTAAAGGTCGTATCTTGAATATTACAGTTGCTTCGGTTGAAGCAACTGTAATATCTCATTTCCTCGGAGAAATGTTTTTAATATTGGCCAATGTTTGGAACAAGTCTCCACGATAAGGTCCTGTTTTTCATAGTGGGCCACATTACCATACTTTGAATTTTTTTATTAAAAGAATGTTTCAGCTTAAAAACTAAATAAAAGTTAGAAGTGCAACTGACCGACCTATAATAGATGTAATTAATGTCAAACCTTTTAGTGCAACGCGTTTAGAACTGAGGTCGTGGGCAACAGAAACCCACAAAATTCTTTCAAGTAGCTAAGGGACTGGGCAAAAACAAACATTTAATGGGAAGGATAATAAAAAAATTAATTCTAAATGAAATCAGCAGACTAAAAGGCTTTCTCACAGGACATAACAGCCTGTAGGCCCAATTACGGAAGATTGCATGCAGGGGAAGCAAATGATGTAAATGTGCAGAAGACTGCGAAACGTTGAAACATTTCATGTGCCACTGCCCAGCCTTTTCAATCTTCCGACGTCAATTCAGAGGAAATTACAATTTTTCACAAAATAACCGACTTAAGGTAAAATTAATTAAAAAAAAAAAAACAACTACAGAACAAAACTGAATTCCTAGAAGTTTAGGGTAATAAAAGCTGAAGATGACTTCTTCTAAATATCTTCCTTCTGTGTCTGTCCTCATATTGGACATGTGGTGGTGTAAACTGGGCGTCTTTACAGAGGAGCTGGAGCGATCCACATTTAGATCTAAATTTAATATATCGACGCCAACCGAAAAGTTTGTTCACCGTTTCTTATCAAATTGACAGTAGTTTAGTATTCTTCTCATTTTGTAAAAATATATCTGCCAACAATTTAAAACGTATTGTTATTGTTATTAATTAATGACAAGTCATTCTTATCGAAAATTCCAACACAATTAGAAATAGTACATATCTGGCTCTAGTATGAACTACTCGTACATCGCACGAACAAACAACTATTTTCGACCCAGCCATGACAAAGCTGTAAAATCGGAAAGATCTTCACAGGTCCAGAATAACTTGTTAAAATTTGGAACCGATTGGATTAATAGTTTTAGATTTATCGTGTTCACCATCAGTAAAAACACTATTTTGAGAAAAAAAAAACGTGTTTAAAGTTTAAGAATCACTGTTGCTGTCGCTTGATTCTAACACAATAAATAGGCTATATCATCAAGAGTAGTTGAGATTTTCACTTGAAATGTTAAGAAGACATTCTTGAGAAGTTATAGGTTAATCATTAAATAAAAATACAAAAATCGATTTTTTGAAACCGAGAATGAGTTTTATAAGTCCATATTTTTGTGGAGGTAACTATGTTACCATTATGGTAACATCGGTAGTTTGAAAGTTAAACATAGATTTTCCAATATAATGTCGTATATTTGGCACATAGTGGATGACCACCTTTCTATCAACAAATTGTAATATAGGTCCACAGCGTTACTTTGAAGGTGTATACCCTTCATCATAACGGTGAGGGTATATAAAATGGTCGTATCTGTTGAAATCACAATATAGGTCGCGATAATGCATAAGGAAGAATTTTTGAAATCCTGTGATGTTTGATATTGAAAAAGTTTTGTTATAGTCCCCATATATATGATGCCCACCAATGTTCAGTATTTTGGGAATTTTGGGTAGGGTTTTCAACCAAAAATTATTAATATTGGTACACTTCTCATTCTATGTCAAATCTTCTAACCAAAAATTAAAAAATCATTTTGGTATGGGCTCCCCATTTCAGTACCTCAAATCCTAATATTTTGGGAATTTAAAGGTCGTAGCCCAACTTTTCGACTTGAGAACCTATATTTGATATTTTGTTTATTCCGTGTGAATCTCATGGTAGAGGCTATAAAAAAGATCCGCATTGTTAATAATCAGATTTTAGCTTCTTATTAAAAACATCTTATTAAGCGATTATAATCTCTCCAGTTTCTAATACAATTTTATTTAAGGGGACCCCCCCCCATTCTCGGTGTCAAAAATTTTTTTGATTTAATTCGAATCTACTCTAATTCTAGAATGTCTCTACAAAATTTCAAGTGAAAATCTCAAGAACTCTTAAATATATAGCCGATTTATTGTGTTAGCATCAAGTGACGGCTAAAGGGCTTCTCAAACTTTAAACGCGTTTTTCTCAAAACGAATGGCGGGCACGATAACTCAAAAACTAATAATCCAATCTGTTTCAAATTTTGACACGTTTCTCTGGGAGTGTGTAGCTCTCGTATGAACTAGGATAAAGTTAATCGGTGAAGATCTTCCTTATTTTTTAACTTAGTTTGTGGTAAAAAATAGGCGATTTTCCATAAAAATTTTTTCAAAGTTCCGCCATTTTGTTAACTGTTGTGCGAAGTCAATAATCCTAGTTCATACGAGAGCCAGACATGTCCTCTTTCTAAAACAGTTGGAATTTTCGGATTCCGATGTTCCAGTGAGGAGTTATCATGCCCGCCATCGAAAATATGGACTTTTCTTTGAACCCAAAAAACAACAACAAAACAACAACAACAAATTTTGGTAAATTATTTTTCTTCCTTTTTAAATCTTCAAATACATATGTGACAAGTTACAAACCTTAACAAGCATTGGTATTCATTTACCAGCCCATTTAAAATCTTAAAAATAAAAAATCGAGAATTTAATTTTAAATTAATATTTCTAAATTGAAAAATTTAATTATTTCCGATGTCTACACAATTTGACCTTAAGACCAAAGCTTAACGGCAGAATGTCCATCAGTCTTTAACATAAAATCAAAAATCAGATATATAAAAAAGTTTTAGAACTTTCTAAAACTAATCACCTATAATAATTTTATTCACTTTGTGCCATCCCATTAGCATATCCCCTCAGCATAAAATCCGCACATTAATCGCAGATTTAAAATGTGGTCCATCATTAAAATGTGTGTGTGTGTGCTGAGCTGCCGTCATTAAACGACGCGCGATAATTCAATTAATTAATATTCTTTAACTTTTCGCGCCAAATAGTTGTCATGGCAAAGAACAAACTTTTCACCGCATAATTTGTTTTCTGGCTTTTCTCTAAGCGGGAGAATTAGCAACGCGTCGATGATTGTAGATTTTCGATAGCAAAGGCCTCTGTTTTTTTTTTGTTTCTTTTTAAATAAACAAAATACATGAGGAGATAACAGAATCCAGAAGCAGAGCAGAGTGATGTAAACCAAGAGTTTTTGGCAGCAAACAAATTACATCGGGACTTCGACGAAACAGAAGGAGAAAAAGAAAACAAAAAACGAAACAGAGAAAAATGTCATTGCTTTACTTCAGCGACAGATAAGTTAATTTACTGTTAAGTTCTTTGTTTAACTTGATACCGTTGATTCCATTTCAGCATTTAGCGTATCGTTTCTTTGTTTCTGACTCTTTGATGGCCTTGAAAAAATATTCTTTGAAAAATCTATGCCTTGATGAGGCCTTGAAAAAATATTCTTTGAAAAATCTACGCCTTGATGAGGCCTTGAAAAAATATTCTTTAATAAATCCACGCCTTGTATTAGTCCTCGAAAAAAATATTCTTTAATAAATCCACGCCTTGGATGGTCTGGTCCTTGAAAAAATATTCTTTAATAAATCCACGCCTTGGATGGTCTGGTCCTTGAAAAAATATTCTTTAATAAATCCACGCCTTGGATGGTCTGGTCCTTGAAAAAATATTCTTTAATAAATCCACGCCTTGGATGGTCTGGTCCTTGAAAAAATATTCTTTAATAAATCCACGCCTTGGATGGTCTGGTCCTTGAAAAAATATTCTTTAATAAATCCACGCCTTGGATGGTCTGGTCCTTGAAAAAATATTCTTTAATAAATCCACGCCTTGGATGGTCTGGTCCTTGAAAAAATATTCTTTAATAAATCCACGCCTTGGATGGTCTGGTCCTTGAAAAAATATTCTTTAATAAATCCACGCCTTGGATGGTCCTTGAAAAAATATTCTTTAATAAATCCACGCCTTGGATGGTCTGGTCCTTGAAAAAATATTCTTTAATAAATCCACGCCTTGGATGGTCTGGTCCTTGAAAAAATATTCTTTAATAAATCCACGCCTTGGATGGTCTGGTCCTTGAAAAAATATTCTTTAATAAATCCACGCCTTGGATGGTCTGGTCCTTGAAAAAATATTCTTTAATAAATCCACGCCTTGGATGGTCTGGTCCTTGAAAAAATATTCTTTAATAAATCCACGCCTTGGATGGTCTGGTCCTTGAAAAAATATTCTTTAATAAATCCACGCCTTGGATGGTCTGGTCCTTGAAAAAATATTCTTTAATAAATCCACGCCTTGGATGGTCTGGTCCTTGAAAAAATATTCTTTAATAAATCCACGCCTTGGATGGTCTGGTCCTTGAAAAAATATTCTTTAATAAATCCACGCCTTGGATGGTCTGGTCCTTGAAAAAATATTATTTAATAACCACGCCTTGGATGGTCTGGTCCTTGAAAAAATATTCTTTAATAAATCCACGCCTTGCCTTGGATGGTCTGGTCCTTGAAAAAATATTCTTTAATAAATCCACGCCTTGGATGGTCTGGTCCTTGAAAAAATATTCTTTAATAAATCCACGCCTTGGATGGTCTGGTCCTTGAAAAAATATTCTTTAATAAATCCACGCCTTGGATGGTCTGGTCCTTGAAAAAATATTCTTTAATAAATCCACGCCTTGGATGGTCTG
This sequence comes from Musca vetustissima, assembly GCF_032173495.1. Taxonomy (NCBI): domain Eukaryota; kingdom Metazoa; phylum Arthropoda; class Insecta; order Diptera; family Muscidae; genus Musca; species Musca vetustissima. The sequence goes on along the minus strand of NW_026873589.1, from coordinate 5,034 downwards.
GTCCTTGAAAAAATATTCTTTAATAAATCCACGCCTTGGATGGTCTGGTCCTTGAAAAAATATTCTTTAATAAATCCACGCCTTGGATGGTCTGGTCCTTGAAAAAATATTCTTTAATAAATCCACGCCTTGGATGGTCTGGTCCTTGAAAAAATATTCTTTAATAAATCCACGCCTTGGATGGTCTGGTCCTTGAAAAAATATTCTTTAATAAATCCACGCCTTGGATGGTCTGGTCCTTGAAAAAATATTCTTTAATAAATCCACGCCTTGGATGGTCTGGTCCTTGAAAAAATATTCTTTAATAAATCCACGCCTTGGATGGTCTGGTCCTTGAAAAAATATTCTTTAATAAATCCACGCCTTGGATGGTCTGGTCCTTGAAAAAATATTCTTTAATAAATCCACGCCTTGGATGGTCTGGTCCTTGAAAAAATATTCTTTAATAAATCCACGCCTATTCTTTAATAAATCCACGCCTTGGATGGTCTGGTCCTTGAAAAAATATTCTTTAATAAATCCACGCCTTGGATGGTCTGGTCCTTGAAAAAATATTCTTTAATAAATCCACGCCTTGGATGGTCTGGTCCTTGAAAAAATATTCTTTAATAAATCCACGCCTTGGATGGTCTGGTCCTTGAAAAAATATTCTTTAATAAATCCACGCCTTGGATGGTCTGGTCCTTGAAAAAATATTCTTTAATAAATCCACGCCTTGGATGGTCTGGTCCTTGAAAAAATATTCTTTAATAAATCCACGCCTTGGATGGTCTGGTCCTTGAAAAAATATTCTTTAATAAATCCACGCCTTGGATGGTCTGGTCCTTGAAAAAATATTCTTTAATAAATCCACGCCTTGGATGGTCTGGTCCTTGAAAAAATATTCTTTAATAAATCCACGCCTTGGATGGTCTGGTCCTTGAAAAAATATTCTTTAATAAATCCACGCCTTGGATGGTCTGGTCCTTGAAAAAATATTCTTTAATAAATCCACGCCTTGGATGGTCTGGTCCTTGAAAAAATATTCTTTAATAAATCCACGCCTTGGATGGTCTGGTCCTTGAAAAAATCCACGCCTTGGATATTCTTTAATAAATCCACGCCTTGGATGGTCTGGTCCTTGAAAAAATATTCTTTAATAAATCCACGCCTTGGATGGTCTGGTCCTTGAAAAAATATTCTTTAATAAATCCACGCCTTGGATGGTCTGGTCCTTGAAAAAATATTCTTTAATAAATCCACGCCTTGGATGGTCTGGTCCTTGAAAAAATATTCTTTAATAAATCCACGCCTTGGATGGTCTGGTCCTTGAAAAAATATTCTTTAATAAATCCACGCCTTGGATGGTCTGGTCCTTGAAAAAATATTCTTTAATAAATCCACGCCTTGGATGGTCTGGTCCTTGAAAAAATATTCTTTAATAAATCCACGCCTTGGATGGTCTGGTCCTTGAAAAAATATTCTTTAATAAATCCACGCCTTGGATGGTCTGGTCCTTGAAAAAATATTCTTTAATAAATCCACGCCTTGGATGGTCTGGTCCTTGAAAAAATATTCTTTAATAAATCCACGCCTTGGATGGTCTGGTCCTTGAAAAAATATTCTTTAATAAATCCACGCCTTGGATGGTCGTTGAAAAAATCTACGCCTTGCTTTAGACCTTCCATAATGTTACAAACTTCTGATTCAAATAAATTATATTAGTGTAGGCTAATCGAACAAGAACATGAACATCATTACAAACCTATAATCGTACAACCAAATCAATGAAGTTAACAAAAAACCTGAAAAACAAATATCATCAAAGTGTTTGTTAATTCACACCCTTATCGGAAAACGTGTATCATTGTGTAAACATTACTCCTGGCTGTGTCATGTTAGAATGTTAATGAATATATTTGGTTTCCGCATTCAACGAAATCGGATTGCAAAAAAGAACACACTCACAAACGCATGAATTTCAAAACTTACACAAGGACACACACACACATAGTCACACAAACAATGAAATGCAAAATGTTTACTTTTAATACAGCGGAAACAAATCTAGAGACACACTAGAATAAAAAATACACACAAAATGATTTAAAGAAGGAAAAAAATGTGAATATAAATAATTGGATTTATTTAAAGATAGCAGGGGGTGTTTTTTATGTTTCATTTTATATTTAAAGATCTCTTTTCCACTTCAAAAAGCTTGCAACCTGGGTCGTCTGGGGACAATTGAAGCAATTGTGTGGAACTGACTGATTACTTAAATGTAAGTAGCGCAGGTGAGGTTGTATATAAGTCCACATGTAGTGCATTTGTATAGTGTCAGGAACAATGTAGGGGGCTGACGGTCGATGCTTCAAAGCAGCAGTTGGTCTAGCCATTTAATCAGTTTATACCGCCCAATTAATTAACGATTTCAATAGTGTTTTTTTTTCACTTTAGGCTGTTCTAGTGCTGATCTCGAGAGTGACTTAACCGTTGCCTACAATTTACTTGTTCCGGCTCCGACGTTATAAAGCTTCCGGAGGCCTAACAACTTTTTCCGCTTATGTCAGCCTACTAACCCCTTAACTTCAAGAATGAGATCATTCACTGTAGATGTTCCTCTATCCCTTATCATACGCAAGTACCATTGACTCTGCTGGGATGTTTGGTTTTACTTTGAGTTCGCCAGGTTGCGTCATTTATCAGACCAGGTATCAACGTGACGATATCTGGCGGGTTGTAGAACTCTTATCTAATTCCCGTGCTCGGCCTGTCATTACCTACGGCTGAATGCCAGAGCTGATGATAACAGCCGAAGGTTATAAACCTCTAAGGGATTGAGAAGCTCTACTTGAGATTGAGAAGCTCTCTGAAATGGATGGATTAAATATCTGAAAGCTTGCTCATCAGCTGTAACAGAGATTATAGAGGGGTCCATGGATGAGAGGGAGTCTGAGCCGAAGAAAATTGTGGGCTTACAGGCTACGCCAGGTTATGAGACTCCCCTAAATATTGTGGGACATCTTTATTCTTTGGATGTCACCGTAGTAGGCGGGGCATCCTCATTCAGTCCAAACCGTGGAGCTACCAATTTTAAGATTATCTGCTGTACCACAAGAGTTCATGATTGTACTTTTTGCCGGGAAATTTGGTCTTACTTCGGGTATTTGTCCAGCTGGTATATAATGGGTGGCTGCATCTCGAAGATGCAGTTTAGCTCTCTGAAGCGCTGATTGGTTAAATCTCGGAATCTTTGCCTGATTTAATAGATGCCATTAAATCGGGTGATCTGTTAACCGAATAATATGGAGGTCGTCTGAACCTAGGGAAATGACAGGTTGCGTAATTCATTAGATCACGTGCCGCAATAGCGATGTACAGCGAACTGGCCCACTAATGGTGCAAAACGTGGAGCTATAATTTTGATAGGCCAGTGTTGTGCGTAATAACGACGATTATTACTTTCCAAAGTCGAACTAATGTAGTGAAAATAATGCGGAGTACAGCATTCAAAGGCGGGAAGTGCACTGTAAATACCTCAAACTTGACCTTATCCCCTCACATTCCATATATAAATCTCTAGAGTCTAGGTCAGGCGAGATAGGTCTGTTCTATTCAGAATGGTGCAATAATAACGCAAGTTCCCCATCTGCGTTTCCAAAGTGATCTTTCCGCAACACGATGTAACCATTACAATGGTGCTTCAGGTATCCGTCGGCATGGTTTCCTGAATAGCGGCTACCATAATATTTCTCCGATCCATGAAGTCTATGTTTTACCTGATTTCGAAGTCCATTGCAGTTATACTGCAAAACGATGTGTTTCGTGGGAGTTGTATCGCAACACGTGGTGTTAGGTGCTGCGTTTGCTGTAGAGACGACTGTGAGGGTGTCTCATATTTCGAGAAGAAGACGGCAAAAAGATGAAACCCCTCTGGGAAATGTATTGACACACCATGTAGGAACATAACTCCTACCATAGTACACCTGTAGTCGGCTGAGCCGCGGAAATGCACATATCTTTTACATCTATTGCATATCACCGAAGTTGACCTGTGGTTGATGCGATTCCGACAAATGGTGCAGATGCAGCATGCAGCAACATAACTCCTATCATGGTAGTCCTGAAGTCGGTTGTGTCCAGAACACCCGGGGAAATGCACAAACCTCATACATCTAAAGCATCTCACCGAAGTTGACATATAATTTCATCAAACGATGCAGAACCTAGGTCATTGTAATCCCGTCGCGGACCAAAAGGTTTCGAAGCAGAATAGACTTGATATGTTCTCTTTTTTCCCTGTTTCTGACATGACCTCGCCACGTCTCTGCCTACTAATGAAAGTAAACATGGAAAATTGTATATTTTCCTGATGTTCCATTTTTTGCTCCTGCTCAAATAAAGCAAACGTGCATAAAAAAATAAAACGCATAATCCAACGAACATTGCTTTGCAAATATATTTAACTACCAAAAGTTTATATGTACATCTGTATTTGTAAGAACAAAAACAAAAAACCGAAAAAATAATAATACACAAAGCTCCATAAAATAGCATATTCCATATAACTGTCATCCTTGCACAAACAATAACAGACAGACACACGCACCTACACAAATACACCGAACATTCAAATCATATTCCGTGCATGAAAAATGTGATGGTATACCAAGCAAGAGCGTACCATTAGATGTGACTGTTTGCTGGCGCGGAGGGTGAGTGGACGTCTTTGTGGTTGGGTGGTGATTCCGGATGGTGTTATTGTTGCTGGTGGGAGTGATGACGTTAGCAGTCAGTGTTGGATACTACCACCACTGCTGTTTGTGGTAGACTATAGAGGATCATGAGCCAGCCAGACCATCAGACACCACCGTTGTTCGGTTGTACGATTTCTCAGACGGAGGATAAATTTCAAAATGTTGGTGGGCAAACAGATAGACAGAACGCAACACAACAAAAGATTGAAGATTGAATGTAAACATTTAGATACTAATGGGTTTTTGTTCTCTGCCAGCAAACAGCAAAAACAAAACAAACAAAAAAATGTTATGGTTA
>NW_026873588.1:0-14821 GCF_032173495.1 Musca vetustissima | reverse complement strand
TTTATACTAATTGTAGTACGTTTTGTTCCTATCAGCCATATATTGGTTCCTTGGTGCGTCAATTACTTAAAATCAATCTATAATATAAAGGAGCTATATCTAAATCTCAACCGATTTTCACGAAACTTGGCACACACCATTCTGGACTAAACTCAGTACGCTATGCCAAATTTCAAAAGATGTATGTGGACTTTGTTGTGCCATTCACATTAAATCGGACGAAAATATATATGAGAACTATATCTAAATCTTAACTGATTTTCACTCTAGGCTCAATTCAGTACGTTATGCCAAATTTCGTGCAAATTGAAGGATATATAGGGACTTTGGTGCACCATTTACTTGAAGTCGGACGAAACTATATATGGGAGCTATATCTAAATCTGGACCGATTTTCAGGAAACTTGGCAGACATCATTCTGGACTAAATTCAGTACGTTATGCCAAATTTCGTGCACACTGAAGGATATATAGGGACTTTGGTGCACCATTTAAATTAAATCGAACGAAACTATATATGGGAGCTATATCTAAATCTAGACCGATTTTCTCGAAACTTGGCAGACATCACTCTAGACACAGTTCAGTACGTTATGCCAAATTTGGTGCAAATCGAAAGATATATAGGGTCTTTAGGGCACCATTTACATTAAATCGGACGAAACTATATATGGGAGCTATATTTAAATCTGGACCGATTTTCTCGAAACTTGACAGACATCACTCTAGGCTCAATTTAGTACGTTATGCCAAATTTGGTGCAAATCGAAAGATATATAGGGACTTTAGGGCACCATTTACCTTAAATCGGACGAAAATATATATGGGAGCTATATCTAAATCGGGACCGATTTTCTCGAAACTTAACTGACATCACTCTAGTCTCAATTTAGTACGTTATGCCAATTTTTGTGCAAATCGAAAGATATATAGGGACTTTAGGGCACCATTTACCTTAAATCGGACGAAAATATATATGGGAGCTATATCTAAATCTGGACCGATTTTCTCGAAACTTGGCAGACATCACTCTAGACTCAGTTCAGTACGTTATGCCAAATTTGGTGCAAATCGAAAGATATATAGGGACTTTAGGGCACCATTTACCTTAAATCGGACGAAAATATATATGGGAGCTATATCTAAATCTGAACCGATTTTTCCCAATTTCAATAGGGTTCGTCCTTGGGCCAAACAAATGAGCTGTGCCAAATTTCATCTAATTCGGATCATAAATGCGACCTGTACTTTGTTTGCAATTTAACATGGACAGACGGACGGACGGATGCATAAATCGACTCAGAAGTGATTCTATGCATATTCTCAAAAGGAACTATGGGTCTATCTCGTTTTCTTTTGCCTGTTACAAACATATGCACAAACACATAATACCCTGTACCACAGTGTGATGAAGGGTATAAAAAGGGGTCTGCTATCCGAACCTGGGGAAATTTTGGCTATATTTTCACTCTCTTGTGTCTGCAAATCTCCCATCATATCGATCTTTTTGCTTCAATTGAACTGATATCAGAATACTTCGCCGGTTCCGGCCATGATTTCCCGGAGTGACAAATATAAAGCTTTTGAATTATTGATCCTCCCTTACATTAGGGATATTATTTGCCATGAACTGAACATAAAAGCAAAATTTCGTGATGATTGGGCCATTACATTGAATTCAAATGGATACATAAATAGCTAGATCAACTTAGCTAGACAAAATATAACCATCGGTACACTTAGTTCGTTAAAATGTCATAATATTGTGGTATTTTCAATATTATCTTGATACGCAGTTTCCAATATTTTCAACTCTTTAAAAACTCTAACTAGGTCATTGGTTAATTTTTCTATTTTCTCATTTTTCATCTGTACTTTAAAACCCCTGATACAATGTTTAATTTTCATTCGGAGAAGCGGTCATCGATGTTAATTTAAAAATAAAACAATGAACGAGCACACACAGACACAAAATTATGAGCAGTCTAATCTTCACTGTTTTCCTTTGAAGGATTTTGGTCGGCAAACAGCCATAACCGCAGCCACATAACATATTTAACCCATTTTCATGAGAAACCAATCAAGCCATCCACTGGTTGGTCGACCACCCTTCAGGGTCATATGCAGATGACAGCGAACACAAAAGGGCTGTGGTAACTGACCAATATTCAGACAACGTCGTGACCAAACAGAAATGTCGCCTACATACTCGTAGTCACAGTCATTGTCGTCACCGATATCAGCAACAAAACCAAAAAAACCACCATCATCGTTACGTTATCGGTAGCATCGTCGTCACTATCATCATCATCATCACGATTGTCTTTCATATCAAAAACAACAGCAACAGAACATTGTCATCGTCGTTATCATCATCGTGATTATCACTGTTATCATTGGCCTGAATAGTTACATAGGACATGAATTTGTATGATTTAACTCGTGTTGTGTTGGACAAACTGCTTTGCTCTTTCCGAACTCTCTCCCTCTTCCTCGAATCAATATGATGGTAAATGAGTTCCATCAATTTTGTTGTGTGTGTTCGAGTATTTTCATCTGAAACAAAATGTTCCCATGTCCACTACCTTTAGTGGACGACACGGTTTTCTACTTCGTCATGAAAACACACTTGACGAATAAATGGGAGAAAGAAGAAAACAACAACAACAAAAATGTAGTCAACTTACCTCAGTGGATCCTTTATGTGTATGTAACGGTCTAAGGATATTGCACATAAATTCAGTATGGACGCCGTCGAGCACATTACATCAAAGGCCACCCATGTATCACAAAATTGTGCACCAAAAATCCAATAACCTGCAAATAACAGAAAAGCAAAGAGAGCGAGAGAAAAAAAATTAAACAGCAGCAACAACAAAATGTGAATAGAGAAAAATTTCACAGAAACGTGATAATGTCAACAATTTGTTTTAAATATAGAAGATTAAATATGGTGAAGTGTGAAATCGATGGGGGAGAATGCCAAGAGGGACACTATATTATATAATTAGTAAAGCAAAGTATGTCACCAGCACACAAACGTAGTTTGTTATTTGGGATTTTTAATTAAAAATGTATTTTAAATTACAAAATGTTTGAGGTAAGTTTATCTATAAATTTGGACAGCATGTTATGTGTTTTGAGATTAAAAGAGAGATCACTATTGGTTTTAAAATTTGATTAGGAATACAAAGCCCTGTTTTCTTTACACCAATTACATTAAATTGTCAGCTTTCAATAACAAATTTCACTCGGAAGAACAATATTCGGCTCAACTTTAGTTTTGTAATAACGATCAGATTTTTTTTATTTTCCTCGGGGGAAATATACTGTTATCCGGTTAAATGGATATCATTTTAATTGAGTGATGATATGATGGGGTTATCTCAATCCATTTTAGAGATATATTCAACCTGGTTTCTGGACCCGGCTTTTTAATATTTGCGGCTGTATCTGTTTTTGATCAAAATATATCGACCTAAGAGAATTTACAAGGTAATTACTTCCCGTAGCCGATATAGGTATCTGTCCATAGAACAAAGTCTGAAAGTCCACAAACGATTCTGTCGCGCAGCCGGTGTTGAAACATGTCTATATGAAAAATTCGAAAATCACCGCCCGAAGGCCGTCAGCTCATAATACTATTCCATTTTCCATAGCAGGAAATTAATTTCTTTCTAAGATCCATATGTTTTGAACTAGAACTCATACATTTACAAATGGCATTATTCTGGGAAGCTACAAATATACTTTATCAAGATTGAGGACCATCTTCGACTTTTAGGGGTGTTTCAAAATCTGGGTCCAAAAACTGCATCTGCCAAACGAAAACCCCATTTTTGTCACCACTCAATATAGATACATTTTTATTTGTAATAATTGGTTTCGTAGAACCGGCTACTCGCACCCCAACTTCAAATAACCGAGTAACCGGGTACGCCCCCAAGGAAAAAAATATATCCTTGTGGTTAGGGTAATTATAACTACCTTTGGAATAAAATTTCAAAAAAGAATCGGATACATTTTATTAACTAACTTTAGTTCCCAATTTTCCGACAACGGGCTGTTAACCCAGAAAATATCTGCTTATGTATTTCTTCAACGCCCATCAACTTTACCCAGAATGTTTCCGGTTTCTTCGGAGCAACCGTGGCATATTGGGATTCTACTAGGTTTTCAGAATCGAATCTACCTTAGGTCAATATCTGTGAGATTCAACGGATGCGGTTATGGAGACCGGCTACGGGAGTTCAGCGGAATGCAATCCATTGCATTGCCCTCGTCATCGCGGACTATGTAACACCGTAACAACCACAACGCCTCAATGCAATTGCTGTGTAAAAACTGTATTCTTCAAATTTGTGATTGATATACCGTAGTAAGAAAGGATCGTACGACAGGTGGAGCAGTAGCATACCTATTACACTATTCTGCCCAGTACATATCTATATCGCTTGAGCTTGACCCAAGTGATCAATACATGCAATGAATTAGAGTATCGGTCAAGTGTGGTACCTTCGAGGTAGAGGTGCTTAACGTGTATATTCCACCTTTAAATAGCTGCGTTCTGACATCCGTCCGTAATAATGGCTATACACCTGCGAGTCGAATACCCAGCAGAGGCAATGAGATTAGCAAACTTGAGTATAGAGCTTCGTCGTATGAACCCTACTGACACCAGAATCAGGGACCAACCACTGAAAGTCAATAGATTAACATAAGCTTCGTGGTGCGAACCCTATTGATCTCAGAATCAGGGGCCAGACACTCAAAGCCAATAGATTAGTCTGTGAGTATAAACGGAAAAAGTTGTGAGAACGATGGTACTGGATAGAATAAATTGTGGGTAACACATAAGTCGGTCTCCAGCCCTAGAAGGAAGGATGATCGGACTTCTGTCACTTTGAATAGCGTTGAGGATAGATCCGGCACGCGAATTATTTTAACCGGGAATTCTAAAGCACTTCGAGAGCGACTTGCGATGAAAATAGTATTGTGTCGTATACGATCACCACAATTTACGCAGAAACACAATGCGCTTGGTTTTGATGGAACCTCTATGGTGAATTTGAAGCAGCTGTGTGAACCAAGAGTAGTGTACCTAACCAAGGTCCTTAATTCTCGATGCCTAGAATATTTGGTGGTACCGTTACTGAAGGCAAGTAGACCGGCAAAGGCGAATTCTACAGTATCTAAGTCTCAGTCGTTAACGCTAATCAGTTTCAGATCATCAACACTAATGTCCAAAGCAGAAACGTTGGATCGTGAATCTGTATGGACGAACACCACATGATATTCTGAAATAAGAAGTCACTTACCCGTTGAGTGAAAAATGCGGTTCTTCATGGTGGGGTGATATCTCCGGAGCAGCTGAAGCTCTACCTATCTAATATTCTACGACCAACAAGAGGCATAAAGATCTTTACATACGGGCGATGGTAATTGGTGACATTTGAAAATTGATGACATTTGCTATATTTTGAACACCTATGTCTCGGACATAGTTCCTTCATACGTAGAATATGACAATATACGGCAAAAAGTCAACGGCGTTACTTTTTTACAACATGGTGTTGGAATATGACTATATGAAAAATTCGAAAATCCCCTGTCGAAGAACGTCCACCCTAATTAATATTTTATTTTTACTTGTTATTTTATTTTCCATAGCAGGAAATGCATTTCCTCCTAGGAAAGAATTTCCTTCTAAGATTCATATGTTTTGCCCTAGAACTGATACATTAACAAATGACACCATTCTGGGAAGGTACAAATAGACTCTATCAAGATTGAAGGATGGTAATTGGTGACATTTGCAAATTGATGACATTTGCTATATTTTGAACACCTATGTCTCGGACATAGTTCCTTCATACGTAGAATATGACAATATACGGCAAAAAGTCAACGGCGTTACTTTTTTACAACATGGACAGCGGTAATGCAGCTACTACTGAATGTGGATCCATGATTCGGATCACTAATGACCCAAAAGTCTTAGTCGTCTGTGCACACTGCAGTTATTTTGAGAATTGATAAGGAAACCTTGATGACAACCTATACAGCGATAGACGGGTTTGAAGAACATTCAACCCGCCCAGAATTCCGCCCCTAGGACTGAAACGGTGTGTATTATCATGAATCCGTTTAATTACCTACATAAGAAGAACCCTCATGTGCGTCAATACAACAATATGTTGTCGATGCTGTCTTAGCTTAGGCGTAATAGAATCAGACATTTGAATCAACACCTAATGGATAGGTATGCTACAACTATTGTTTATGGACCTTCGTGAAATATTTCGCGATATTTCCTCTCTCTTCATCGATCAGTGGTCAACAGCTTCTCCGCGGCTTCTTTTGTGAATTCTGTTTATTCGGAGTAAAAATATACTCCATATGATTTAAAATTTGTTATTTTACACAAAAAATATTGATCGTTCAATACAGCCATTCAAATAAGTTGGTCTGGTTGCCTTCCCAACGGAAAATTCGTGGAGTTCGGCTTATAATTATGGACTTTCGAGCGACTTAAAAAAACGAATCTTAATAAAGTTTTCTGTCCATTTCATCCCAGAAATATGATCAGATCATCGCCGAAAGTTATAGACGTCGTCATTGGCCATAACCAGGACCTCAACACCCTCTAGTGTCCGGGTACATAAGACAATATAATTACACTCGGTCAACATCTATGTCCTTCAGAATACAAATACAAATTTTGTAATTTTTCTCACAAAAGTCTGACTCCATTTGACCCGTTCAATATTGCCCGATCGTCATGAAAACAGTCATGCCTTTTCCCGGGTCAGACCCCTTTCCTTGTAATATTTCGCTATGTTCGGGTCAAAATTGATACCTTTAGAGCGACCAGAAAATCAGACAAAAATAAAATGTTCAGTCAATTTCGTCCCCTAACTATTGATTATTGCATATAGCAATAGCGGCCTTCTTTCATCAGAACTCATCTTACATGCAAAGTTTCGTGGCGATGGGTCCGAAGATTGGCGTTACAAACTTTTGGACACATACAAAGCTATCATACCCGTACAACATAGTTGTGTAGCGTATAATATACAATTCAATAATTTTAATCGATTTGCATATTTTGTTTAATATAAAAGCACGACTAGCTTAAATCCATATCATTAACCCTTAAATACACCAGGTTCGCCTCGCAGAGTTTGAACTTTTCACAAAGACATTCTATTTATTACAAAACAGCAAAATCAATTTATTGGTCTACACACAAGTGACACCAGAATATATCCGTTATTTATGTCAATGTACGTAAATACACACAAACACACACATAAATACATATACATACGTATGTAAACCAAATGCGGTTACAATGATGAATGCATGTTACAAATATCAAATCGAAAGCTAAACTCAATATGCAAATATTGCAAGAGGACCTACATTCACACATACATACAAGTAGATGAATATGCGTATGAAAAATCATTGCAACCGCTGCTATTAGAGTTCGATGCAGAATATCTCTGAAAAACACACACACTCACTCACTTTTTTCCTTGGTAAACCTAAATAGTAGATTGGCAGGACGGCGGCAGTCTGGCGAAAATAATGTCAGTAGACAGGCGTTGCAGTGCAGTATTCTCGTGTATTACATGTCAGTTACAACAGCTGTCTTTTGCCACAGACATGGCTTGACAACCAATTTGCGGACGCTATTATTCACATAAATGATAAGCACACAAATACACACGCACACATACACAAAAGCATATAGAAATGTATGAAATTGGAAAATGTAATCATCGAGGAAACAGAAATGAATGCATTCGGTCGGATAGGGCTAATAGTTGTAGGAATACATTGTTGACCTGTTTTTTTTTTTTATTTATTTAGTGTGTTATTAAATGGGAGGTTGCAGGGTTGTTGGTTTTTATTTTTTTTGTGAAGGCGTTGTTAGTTTTTTATTAGCTAGACGTTAATAATTTAAAATTAAAACTGTCAAATAGAAACCAAAGGAGGTCTTTTATTTGCAGTCCTCTTAATCATTAAGAATTGTGAAGTATCCTAAAGCAGGACCTCAAACAAGCACTTTGTTAATATCTGTCCTCCTTTTGGTATAGCCAAACTTAGACAAATATTAACAACATAAGAGGCTAAAACTAGATATTTCGTTTTCTCCGGGCAGTAACTATGACATATCACACATATAAAATTGAGTATCGGTGTGCACTTCATGGTGATAGGTATAAACATTTCATGAAATATATATGATCCTATAGTATGTTCGAGGTGGCTATGTGGCAAATATATTATTTTATTATTTACATCTGACTTATTTATTACTCCTACGATGTTTGTTTTTTTAAGTCGAATTTTCGAAGGGCTTTTAAATGTTTTAATGGTCGTTGACACAATTTTTAATCGAAGTGACTGCAATCTGTGGCGTAGGGGATGATATATACCAAGCACCCATAAAAACTGTAAAACATGGGTTGAGATGTCGCGTTAGTTGTCCACACTCGGGAAAACTACTACTATAAAAGAGCAACGAAAAATAAAACTAAAACCCCTAATGTTGACGACCCCCGCAAACGATCTGCAACCATTCAGACTGTTGCAACCCGTAATTCGATGGAGAATTATCGGGAAAAAATGAGAGAGGAGAAACGTATTCTCAGAAAGAAGAACAAGAAAAACGTGATAGTGAGCAAATCGATATATACAGGAGTCAAAATGAAGTCCGGGAACCTGGTGACAGATACAGACAGCGTGTTAAGGATCTGGAGGGTTTTAAATAGTGGCGGTGAAGAAGATACCCCAGAACCAAAATGAGATGACGGTATAGAGTGTTTACCACCTATAAGAATAATAAAGCAAGAGGTGCAGATGGGTTACCAGCCGAACTATTCAAGACTGGTGGTCAGATGCTGGTCAGGAGCATGCAACAGTTTATTAGTACAATTTGGCTAGAGGAATGCATACCCATTGATTGGAACCTCAGCACCCTGTATCCCGTGCACAAAAAGGGAGGCAAGACTATATGTGCTCCTTCCCGTCACAATAAAGTGCAATCCAGCGTGCTGTGTGAACGACTGAAGTCAATGGTCAATGACAATATTAGACCATACCAATGCGGCCAGATTTTCACTTTGCGCCAAATCCTGGAAAAGACCCCGATAAACACATCGACACTTTCCACCTATTCGTCGACTACAAAGCCGCATTCGACAGCCCTGTTCGGCATTCCTGCAAAATTAATACAGCTATGCAGGATATACTTAACACAAGGTCAGCAGTTAAAGTCGGAAATGACATCTCGAAGCCCTTTAGTACCAAACGAGGATTCAGACAAGGTGACAGTTTGTCGTATAATCGTTGTAACATCCTGCTGGAAAATATCATACGAGAGACAAAGGTGAACAGAAATGACAATCTGTACACCAAACAACACATGTTAATCACCTACATCGAAGAATTTCAGAAAGAGTCTGCCAAAGTGGATCTGGCAGTGAATGGCGAGAAGACCAATCTGATGGTATCACCGCGCAAAACGTCCAGTAGACTCGGACCAACTGTGGGACTTGAGAGCTACGGCTTCGAGGTAGTCAAAGATTTTATATACCTTGGTTCCGCCATATATAAAACTAATGACATAAGTTTTGAAATTCGGAGAATGATAAAAGGTAACAGATGCCACTATGGACTAAATAAGTACTTTAGAAATAAGGCCACCGAATGAACCATGAGTTGTACCATCTATTCTCGGACATCGCCATTGTCAGACGCATCGAACTGCTGCGACTACGTTGGTTAGGACATGTTGTGAGAATGGATGAGGATGTCTCAGCACAAAAGGTATATAAAAGCGAGCCAACTGATAGCTAGACCTCGGATTTTGCATATTTGCATATTTTTTAATAATGAAGATATCGAAATTCTGATTGGACACAAATTCGTTTCAAAGGATTTAGAATTATTTGAAGGGTTCATATTTTTTAATTTTTTGCATATTTGCATATGCACGAGATATGCAAAAAATATGCAAAAAATAAGCACGGTATGCTAGGTCGATATGCGATAAATATGCAAAATATATGCAAGAATATGCAAAAAATATGCAAAATATGCAAAATATATGCAAAATATGCTAGGTCGATATGCAATAAATATGCAAAATATATGCATAAAATATGCAAAATATGCAAAAAATATGCAAAATATGCTAGGTCGATATGCGATAAATATGCAAAAAATATGCACGGTATGCTAGGTCGATATGCGATAAATATGCAAAAAATATGCACGGTATGCTAGGTCGATATGCAATAAATATGCAAAAATATGCAAAATATGCTAAATATATGCAAAATATATGCAAAAATATGCAAAATATGCAAAAATATGCAAAATATGCAAAAAATGTGCACGGTATGCTAGGTCGATATGCGAGAAATATGCAAAAAATATGAAAAATATAGTCAAAAATATGCAAATATGAGCAACATATTTCACATATGCAATCATTTTAATCAAACAAAAAAAAAAAAAAAAGATTTTTCATGGTAGTTTTCGAATTTGTGTGCTTTCTTTATTTTTAACCTATAGAACTCTAATTTTGTATGTATGCGTTTCATGGTTCAACTGTTAGATTTTTGGGGCATTATGAAAAATTTGCTAAATATATGTATAAAACATGCAAACATATATAACCGTTATATGGCGATATAATAAAACGTGGACCGATATATCCCATTTCTAATACCAAACATCCTAGGAGTAATAATAATATATGTGCAAAATTTCAAAGTTCTATCTCTAATATTGCGACCTAGCATACCGTGCATATTTTTTGCATAATTTGCATATTTTGCATATTTTTGCATTTTTTGCATATTTTGCATATTTTGCATATGTTTGCATATTTTGCACATTTTTGCATATTTTGCATATATTTTGCATATTTTTGCATATTTAGCATATTTTTGCATATTTTGCATATTTTTTTTGCATATTCTTGCATATATTTTGCATATTTTTGCATATTTTGCATATTTTTGCATATTTTGCATATTTTTTGCATATTTTGCATATTTTTTGCATATATTTTGCATATTTTTTGCATATTTTTGACATGACCCCAAATATTGATCAATTAAAGCATGAAACGCCTAAATACAAAATTTGAGTCCAATCGGATAAAGCATAAAAAATATGCAAAAATCCGAGGTCTACTGATAGCTCACGTAGAACCCCACGAATTAGATGGAAAGATCAAGTGGAAGAGAACATTTTGGAAGAGCTGGAGCAAGACCGACGTGCCTAGAACAAATGTTCTGTCATAAGCCAACTAAGTAAATAAAATTGCAATTTGGTGTTTAGACGTAGTCCTCATATGATGGTTCCACTACCTTTTAGGTATTTTGAAGTATTTATCCCTACTTCCAACTGGAGTGGAGTACGGATTATTCAATTTCATGAAAAAAGTAATACTTTTCCCATGTCTATATTGCGTCCGAAGATAGGTTCTTTCGCGTGGCACCTACCGAATCCTATTTTATCAAAACTTTGTAGTTGGTGAAATAGTCGCAGAACCTTTATTAAATCCAAAAATAAATAAAAATTTGCAACATTCATTATTTTAATTACATCCAATATTTGCGCATCGTAATATATTTTAGTAAAACGAGGTCAAATTCGAAGAAGGTCCCCCACAAAGGTTAAACATTTTGAAAAAATGGGGCATCCGATTTGATTCACTTGAAAATATATAAAATCTAGGATTCAGAACATGGGTCCTTAAAAAAATATTTAAAATATTTACGCTTCAGGCTCTAATATTTGTTGAAGAAAAATCTTTTTGACAGTCCCTTAAGAAAAATATTATAAAAATATGGCTCTTATAACCCTTGAAGAAAAATATTCAAAAGGTCCAGACTTTTGATTTGATAGCCCTGAAAAAAACACTGGTTCTGGCATTCCAGGGAAAAAATATTTAAAAAAATACACGCTGCCAGTTTCGATAGCCCTTTTAGAAACATTGTAGTGTAAACGAATGTTCGATTTATCCAACACAAAATGAAAAAATACGCTTCTGGCGCTAGTAGTCTTTGAACACAAATATTGAAAAAATCCAGAAGGTACTGTCCAAAAGTTTATACGTATATCTCACTGCAATGCCGATATTTTCTAAATGATATGATATTTTCTAAATAGTTTTCTAACTCTTTAATTTAAACTCAAATAATACTCTAGAACGAAAACCTCTTCCATTTAAATATTATTTTTTTTACCTTCATATCATATCAGCTTAGCAATATTATAAATTCTATTCATATGGAAATAGGCTTCGCACCATAAGTATTGAAATCGTATAAAATAGGGAAATAGAGAAAACATCAACAGGTTTATTCAGTGGTTTCACACACACACACACTCGCACACAATCAATTGACACAAATGGCTCCTTTGAAAAAAAAAACAGATCCAATAAAATCAATGACAATAAACTATGATTCCTTCCATGTCCTTAGTAAAGACATAACAAAAGAATGTGAATGTGTGAGTGTTGAGTGCAGTGATCCAGATTCAGTTATTTATTTATCTACTTCATCTTTGTCAATAGGATTTTAAATAAGTTTTTTTCTCTCTCTCTCGCCCGCTTGCAAATAGATTGATTCGTTTTCGCTTTTCTTTACATCATCGTTTTATTTATTGTTATAAAATAAATTAAAAAACAAAGTTCATCTTCACATGCATGCATACATATGTGAGTGAGTGAGTGTGAGTGTCATCATGTATGTACATATGTTTTAATGCCAATGTACGTACTATTTATTTAGTAAAGTTTAAATGGTTGCTGTGGTAGTGCTGCCCCAGTTACTGGATGATGGATGGTGTTTTAATTTAATCAGTTCCATGTTGTGTAAATAAAATGATACAATTTTATAAACAAAAAACTTTCGAAAGGAATTTAAATATTTATCGTTTGGTAACAGCATAGGATATTAATATTTTATTTAAAACAAAAATGATGTAATAGAGTTCAGTTACAGAGCTAATTGGGAATTGTAAAATTTGTCCATTATTGAACTAAATTGATATGAGAGAAAACATACTTATTAAATTGTGCAACAATTTTTGGTGTAAAATTTTATTTAGGGAGGAACGGTCTTGGCGAATATATTAAGAACCCAAAAGGGCATGTTTGCTTATGATCAGATAATTCATGGAGATTTGATAACATCCAAATATTCTATAAAATGTAGCTTATAAAAATGATAGTATTTTTTCTTCGTTCATTTCCACTTTTATCCGATCTTAGCTCAGAAAACCTTATATAATAAATTGCATATAAATTGTAAAAAATTTTCTTACTATGTGGTCACATGAGACGGATCCAGATCCCTAAATTTTTGAACCGGATTTTTAGACAGATATAAACACGATTTTTGTTAACAACCAGTTGTCGTTCTAACGTCGACGGTCAAAATCTAACTAGAACCGTGCTGCTAAAGATAGTTCTTCCGGGAGATGCTTCTAATTTGCCACTGGTATAAGAGAGCTATAGGTCTGCTGACACGGGATATAATGTTAGAATGTGTAGTGAAACAAAGTAAATCTTAAAGGTACGTGAAGTTAGTCGTCCAGAGTGTCAACAGCTGGCTGTTAAGTCTCACGTCCAGATGTTAGACATCTAGAGAGTCAAAAGGCATTGAAGGTAGGAATTGGATTTTATTTAGAAAACAAGATGAAAGACGGTCCCATTTTGGAATGGAATATATAGATCGTTATATGTATCTATATATTCCATTCCGAAATGAACACCGTTCTCCTTTCTTTAATTTAAAGATTCAGTCGATTTTCTAAAATGTAAAAAAATCATTGCAGCAATGTGTCCATAACCAACATTTGCAATAACCTACTTAGGCTCATATTTTGCTCCCGCTCCATTTTTGGTACTTTTATGGTTCTTGGTGCAAATGTTAGGTATCTGGAAGCTTTTGTCGCATTTTCCAATCGAAGTACCTTTAACTTTGTCATTCCAGGTTAATGGTGCGTTAAAAACTTTTTCGCAGAATAAATTACAAATATTTTTCAATCGCCTTAAATAAGAGTCCGCTCATTTTTGGTAACTTAAACGTTTGGGTCGAATTTTGCAACCAAATTGGCGGTAACTTGGTAATTCTGGCTGCAGTTGGTACAAAACGTCTTATAAAAAATGTATTCATTTTTTACATAGCCCCATATAAACGTCAGGGTTTTAGGTACGCCGTAACTTTCGATTTATCTACAAAAACAGAATGTCAATGGGTTGCAATTTCGAATTAGTAGCCAAGCGAGCCGATAGGTATCTTCTCCTGATTTTTTACCCAACACATCTATGTTGTCAGAGCATTATAGCATTGTGTGGCCCCAAGAGTTTGGACCGATCATCATATCTAGACTAGGTGAGTCGATCTAACCATGTGTGTCCGTCCTTCCATTATATTTTCTAAACACAATACCGTTATGAACAAATCGTCAAAAAAATGTCCATGTACGACGGGTTCTAGTCAAAGAAGATCCCTATTGATGTTGGTAATGATCCGTTAATATTTAGAGGATTAAAAAAATGTCCATGTACGACGGGTTCTAGTCAAAGAAGATCCCTATTGATGTTGGTAATGATCCGTTAATATTTAGAGGATTAAATGGACCAGAAACAGTAGTGTTGGTGGGTTATTTGGGATACCATATGTATTTTGTTTTTTTGCAAATCTCTCGCCACTGATCCTCATCAGTTCCCTTAGTTTTTTGTTGGGATATTCTCCCCAGAAGCTATTTATTGCTTCTTTAC
>NW_026873587.1:0-15118 GCF_032173495.1 Musca vetustissima | reverse complement strand
TCGATGACACTGTCGAACTCATCTTACAATCGACCATAGAATATAACCGGACCATTCATTCTGTCACGAATGAGAGACCTATTGATACGATACATTCTACACCTTCTGAAGTAAGAGAAAAGATTAAAGAGCGAATCTGTAACGCGCAAAACAGGCAGTTACAATACTTCAACAAAAGTCGTTATGACAAAGTTTATAACGTGGGAGACAAAGTCTTTGTTAAGAATAATCGTAGACTTGGAAATAAAATGACCCCACTTTATGAAGATACTGTTGAAGCAGACATGGGGACCTTTAATAAAGGGGAGGGTGGTCCATAAGGACAACCTAAGATAATCCTTTCAATAAGTCTAAATGTTTCTTCGTCTACCTTTTATTTTTCTTTACGCAGGCTAACACTACAATTGCTTCTTATGATAAACCTCACATTTGCAAAGATTATTGATTATTCGCATTCCGATTATATCCCAATTTTGGACGGGAACGCGATTATATGGAACAAATATGGGTACTGATCTTCCCTCAGACGCATGTTAAAAAGATATTGGAGGCCGATGTATTGCATATTGATACTCTTTTAACAACACTCACCGTACATCATCGGCATGCGAGAAGCATCAATCTTATAGGCACAGCACTGAAGGTTATTGCCGGTACACCAGATGCCGATGACTGGGAGGATGTCAAATTTGTCGAGAAACAACTCGTAGATTCCAACAACAGACAAATAGAAATAAATACGAAAATACAGATCCAAATAGAAAAGTTGACCAATGCAGTAAACACAATCTTAAATACCGAACGAAAGGAACAAATTGATACTGTTAAACTTTTTGAAATTTTAATGGCTAGAAACAGAATGCTGCTTATGGAATTACAAAATATAATTTTATCTGTAACTTTGGCTAAAATCAATATTATAAATCCCACAGTTTTGGACCAGGATGATTTAAAATTTTTTATAAAAAATCAGATCAATGAGCAATACACAGATTTTACCATATCAGAACTAATGTATTTGTCTAAAGTAAAAGTAATATCAAATGAATTTTGTTTGCATTTTATCATTAGATATCCCATTCCAATACGAACATGTCAGAAAATTTCTTTATTCCCAGTTCCCCACTTCAATAAAATTATTCAATTCGCTGACACCAACACTGTGGTAGACTGTGAAGGAAAGACTTATTCAGCAACAGATTGCAAGCACGCAATATCTTCAACCTATTGTCAACTGATGCCAGAGTCAACCTGCGCTCAACAACTCATATCGGGTAAATCAGCACACTGTAATACGCAAAGCAATAATCTTGAAAAAGTGGCAGAAATCGATGATGGAATTGTCATTGTGAATGACGCTATTGCAGAAGTGAAAGAAGCAACCGAAAATGTAAGAAACATAAACGGCACATTCCTAATAACTTTTGAAAAAAATGTGACTGTCAATGGTACGCTGTTCGTAAATAGAAACAACATTGATATGCGGAAACCAGGAACACCATCATTTCCCTCAATTATTATAAACAACCACAGCGAAATTTTAAGTTTATCATCTGTCCATGAGATGAACTTGCAAAACTTACAATATATTGGCGAACTTGAAAGAGATGCAAAAGTGCGGCCAATATTAGTTGGTTGTGTTGTTTTTATGAGTATCGGATTACTCTATTCCATATTGTGCCTCATTAAGCGTAGGGTGAAGAAGAGAGAACAGCGAGATTTTAAATCTGCCGTAGCAATGGCTATAAAGAAGACCGAGGACGGCCTTCACTTAAGTGAGGGGGTAGTTAGCACATCCCTGCCAAACTAACAGGCAACAATGTTGCCTTTGTGAGCTTTGCTTGGTTGACTGTTGTGTGCTTAGCATGGAGTCGTGTTACGTCTGGTGGCGTGACCATGGGAAGTGTAGTGTCAGCGTATTGTCAGCAATTTTGATTTGTTTAGTTTAAGTAGAATAAGTTTTTGATTTGAATAAAGAAGTTAGTTCATTCTAACTCACCAAAAGGCACACAAGTCTTTTTATTAACTTGCATGCTGGAAGTTGCTATGTTTGCTTTGATCAATAGTATTTCTAATTTCTGAGTCTAGTAACCTTTCTAAAGTCTTGAGTTATCTTGTTCCAAACGTTGTAAATGTGTCTGTCACTAAAACTCGGTGTGCAAAATTCTTCAGAACGTGGATGTATTCAAATCAAGATATAACTTAAAGTTTTTAAAAGTGAAATTATTTCGTCGCTACGTGGTATTTCGTTAAATAACGAAATTTGAAAGAAATTCTCATTTGATACTTTCAGAAAATATTGAAATTCTAGTCTTTCTCTATTTACAGAATTTCATTAGTCTACATATTCTGTTACCCGACACAGCGGTAGAGCTAATTAATCGGCAATTAAAACTCTTGGATTGAGGAGAACACAACGGCAACCCTTAAGAACAAAAATAAACTGACAGCCCGGCGACAAAACTACACCACCAAACGGAATACTCGCAGCAGCTCCACACAGAAGAAAAATAAGCAAAACAAAAAAGAGCGCAGCAACAAAAAACGAAAATCGACAAATTCTCGATAGTCGCCATTTGTCGTATCTGCAGCACGAACGAAGGGGGTCCGTTGATGTTATTAATGATGATTGTCTTTTTTTAATTAATTATCCGCAATATTTACCTGTTTTTACTGCCACATCCATTTCTCAAATATTATCTGCAAACAGATTTCAATTTAGTATTGTAACACTTTACACAAATTTTTTTTATTCCCAATGTTCAATTTGTTGATTCTCGGTTTGGTTCACTTTGTCACTTTAATTAAATCACTTGAGTCGTCCGCAACGTATTCCCACGATTTGAATTCAATTGCCATTTTCTCAATAATAAAAACGTCGCCTCGCTCATTCATAGTTGAGACCGATTTTCTGTTCAAGAGTAAAGCTACAAAAAATTGTAGTAGTAGTAGTGTTGTACGATTATCGAATATTTCATAGTTTACTAATTACTTTTTGTTGGGGAGTAATTGTGTTTTGTAGTGATAAGGAGTTGGAACAGAATGAAAGCAGATGGCGGTTGGCGTTTGGGTGAGTTTGTTGAAATGTGTGAGAAGTAGGACGTATGGTCTTGTAATTTTTATCATATGTAGTCCTCGAAGCTCTGATTACGATGATATTTATTGGCGGGAATTTGCATTTTCTAAGATATGGTCCTCCGAAGTTCGGCAGGTGCTTTGTATTTTTTTCATAATTTTTAAAATTCAAAAAAATCATTTTAAAAATTCAATTCGTTGATGTTCTGATTACAAAAATGTAGTTTCATTATCAAAGAATTTCCGATTTCCATGATGAGAGGTTTCAAAATTTCGTGGGAACCTTTTAAAATCCTCTTAAGTAATAAGTGTACCCACTAAAAGCGACTGAAGTGATAATTGCATATCTGACCATAGGAGAAAGTCTGAAATCCCCTAGTCGAAGCCTTTAACCATCCACCGTTTTAAATTGATACCAGCATTGTCCAGCATTGTAAAAGCGACTGAAGTGATAATTGCATATCTGACCATAGGAGAAAGTCTGAAATACCCTAGTCGAAGCCTTTAACCATCCACCGTTTTAAATTGATACCAGCATTGTCCTGGCGAATTTTAAAAAGCAAGGGTAACCACAAGTTTCCATGAACAAACTTGAAGCCCTATGTTGCACTAGCCAAATTGTAAAAGCATGAGAAAATTAAGGGAGCTCAGCGGAACTTTTTAGGCCCAATCTCCGGAAGTATGGATTTCCGAATGAAAAAACGGCCTCACGGACTACATATTATTGCAACAATATTCTTCCTGACATTTGGCTCCTAAAGTTCCGCTGAGACCATTGTATTTTGTAATGTCTTTAAAAATCAACAAAAGCAATATGATTATCTATTTATGACGGTTGAAATCTTTGGACTGTTTATTTGTTCTGGAAGTCTACAGTTCATATGGGTAGCAAAAATTCCTTATATACACTTTATTCTATGGAAAGAAATCCGCTACGTCACAGAATCTACTTTTAAATAGTTTTTAATGGGCTATATCTCAGGAATTATGTATTTCCGCAAGAACAAATGTATATCAGTGACTCCTTGTAATTAGTTCGCTATAGTGATCTACGATCGCTAAATATTGAAGCAAGTAGACACGTCTTTGAGTTTAGGGAAAGTTGTCCAACTTCATTGATTGCACGCTTTGAGATTATTGGCCAATTAGATATTGAGTTTCTACATCCAGATTTCTCAATTCATCTAGTTCTCGCTGTAGATATTGCGCATTATCCATATCGAAAATGTTTGTCAGCTACTTCATTTCCCTTTATGTAATTATGACCTGGTTACATAGTAAATGTTCTCCTTCTATACGGTGGTATTCCACACGATATTATATGATTGGACATAACCGGTCAAAAAAATACTCTTAGGCTCTATATCCACATTCATTCCATCTAGTTGTCACTGTATATCTTGTGGATTTTACAAAATTCGCAGATTAGAGACTACTTTACATTAACATTAATTGCTATATTGATTGACTGCGATTCACATTGAGCAGGCTCGCCAGCTACTTCAGTGTAACTTCGAGACATCCGAGGCAAATGACCTTTGAAGTTGATACTGGTGCTGATGATCTTCCCATCGAAATAATGGATGAATCAGCATGAGCAACCACCAAAGGTGTCAATGCAAAAAAAAAAAAAAAAAAATTTTGACAAGAGTGTCACTCAAAAGTGATAGTGTGTACGCCGCTTTAGACTTTTCCGTACAGATAACCGATTAATCGATTAGTTGAAAGTCGATTTAGTTACCCCTAGTAACCGCATTGTATTAATTTTTCCCCTTTTCTAAAATACAACTTTCTTTCGTGGCTTCATATTGTTTTTGTTCTTGAAACGAAATAATTTAATAAAAATAAGCGAATAAGTCATTAAAAGTCACGTTAAACACCCGAGCAACAAATAAACTATAAAAATGGCGGCACGTAAAGGAGCTCCCACTGCTGAGGATTTGTCAAATGTGGAATTCGAGACAAGCGAAGATGTGGAGGTCATACCCAGTTTCAATGCTATGAACCTCAAAGAGGAATTACTCAGAGGCATTTATGCTTATGGTAAGTAGAACGAACCTACTTGGTGCCACATCATTTTCGAAAGTATTTTCACAAAATTTTAACTATTCCTACCACTAGGTTTTGAAAAACCCTCTGCCATCCAGCAGCGTAGTATTAAACCAATTGTCAAAGGGCGGGATGTTATTGCACAGGCTCAGTCGGGTACCGGTAAAACGGCAACATTTTCCATTGCAATACTACAGAGTTTGGACACATCGTTGAGGGAGACCCAAGTTCTCTGCCTGTCGCCCACACGTGAATTGGCGGTACAAATTCAAAAAGTTATTTTGGCATTGGGTGATCTAATGAATGTCCAGTGCCATGTTTGTATTGGTGGTACAAATTTGGGTGAAGACATACGTAAATTGGATTATGGCCAGCATATTGTTAGTGGCACACCAGGTCGTGTCTTCGATATGATTAAGCGGAGAGTTCTACGTACTCGTGCCATAAAAATGTTGGTGCTGGACGAAGCCGATGAAATGTTGAACAAGGGTTTTAAGGAACAAATCTACGATGTTTATCGTTATTTACCACCAGCAACACAAGTAGTGTTAATTTCTGCTACCCTGCCACATGAAATCTTGGAGATGACATCGAAATTTATGACAGACCCCATTAGAATATTGGTCAAACGGTAAGTGATGAAATTGAAATTTATTTTTCAAATCTAGTTATAGAGCCGGCATTACTGCAAAAGATGGGAGAATGATTTTTTATAGATATTTACTAGATAATATTTTATAATAGAAACAGTAGTTCAGTCCCACAAATAAATGACAAGGTATAGAGAGGTCAGTTATAGTCTATATGCATAGCCCGGCGTAAAAAATTACAAGCAGTAGAGGCATCAGAATTAGCAAATAAACGTTATGAGCATGGGGAATGGGTAACGCTGGCGTCTTCCATCGATTAAGTGTCCAAAACTACATTTATCTGAGAAGGGCTCAAATATTACAGATACTTTGAAGGATAACAAACATAGATTTAAAATATGAATTTCATTGTTCAAGGGTCCCAAACTATATTTATTCGAGAAAAAACGGCTTAAATATTACAAATATTTCGCCAGCTACTTCAGTGGAACTGAATGGCAAATGACCGAGGCCAACGACCGTTGAAGTTGTTGTTGTTGTAGCAACTATCTTCATGTTTGTTGTATTAATCTGGTTCTGACTCCTCTGTTTCCAGGTTCAGGAAGGTTGCAACCTGTAACGGCTGCGTCCAAAGAGATTCCGGAGACAGATGAGTGGGTTTAGCAGGGCAGTTAAAGAGATGCAGCGTATCATGGGGTCCAAATCCACATGCAGGGCATGTGTTTGGAACCGCGCTGTCAATTCGGGCCCAATACGAATTGAGGCGGCTGCACCATCCTGATCTTAGTTGGGCTAAAACCACTCTCGTTTGTCTAGGCAGCTCACGTTCTTCTGCTGCTATAGGTGGTGGGTGGACTCCAAGTACAGCATTCACACGGTATTGGTCCATTGCCTGGGTCACTGCTTCCGTGTGAATGTTGGTAATTCCTGCTCGATAAGCCTCAAGATCTAGGGGTTCTCTCTTATACCGTTGGACCTCTCTCTCTAGATCATGTAGGTCTCTCCTTACGTGCCTGGGTGGGGGAATTCTATCCATAAGATTATGGCATGGATGATTCCTGCGATAACACCCAAGCAGGTACTGCATCGACAACATCCTGTTGTGCCGATGTACGGGTAAGACCATTGCCTCCTCATGTAAATGGTCCACTGGCGTCATAAGGAGGCACCCTGTCGCAGTTCTCAGGGCGGCATTCTGGCAGGTTTGTATGTTCTTCCACTGCGTATCGCTTACATTCGCATACCACACTGGCGCCGCATAGCTTACCACCGACCGACCTATTGCTTTGTAAGAGGTCAACAAGGTCTCTTTATCAGCACCCCAAGAGCTGCCGGCAAGCGACTTGAGGACCTTGTTCCTACTTCTCATCTTATCGCAAATAGCGGTGGCTTGCGCGGACGACTTAAATAAGCTATCGAACGTTACTCCCAAAATTTTTGGGTAATTAGTGGTCGGAATTATTACACCATCGACCATGACGTTCAGAGGGAGCTTCATTTCAGCCGTCCATGTGGTGAACAGTGTGGCTGTGGATTTGGCGGCGGATATCTTCATATTCCTCAGATGGAAGAACTGTACTAAATCAGCTATGTAGACATTTAACCTTTCACAAATGTCATCGATAATAGGCCCCGACGCCATGATCGTACAATCATCCGCGTACATTACGATCTCAATGCCGTCCGGTGGTTGTGGAATTTCAGAAAGGTAGAGGTTAAACAGTTCCGGAGATATGACCCCACCTTGGGGAACTCCCTGTTTCACTCTACGGGGTTTAGACTTCTTGTTTCTGAATTCCACATATGACTGGCGACCACACATGTAATTGATTATCCAACGTTTCAAACTAGGCCGGAGGTTGGTCTTCTCTATGTCCTCGAACAGCTTGGCGTGATTGACAGTATCGAAGGCTTTCGATAAGTCAAGAGCCACCAAGACTGTTCTGTCACACGGCCTGTTCTGGTTAAGTCCTCTACTTACATGTGTGGTTATGGCGTGTAATGCTGTGGTCGTACTATGCATTCTTCGGAATCCATGTTGATGTTGAGGGACTGGAAACCTACTTCTCATCAGAGGGAGGAGTAGTGACTCAAGCGTCTTTGCTACTGGAGACAGAAGGGAAATCGGCCTGTACGATTCACCTCTGCTGGCATCCTTGCCTGGTTTCAGTAGCGGGACCACCCTGCCTATTTTCCAGGCTTCAGGAACAATGTGGGTGGCTACCGACAGGTTGAGAACAGCAGTTAAATACTCCACTCCAGGTTCATCCAGTTGCTTCAGCATTATCATTGAGATTCCATCCGGGCCCAACGCTTTGGATGATTTAGCGTTTCGAATGGCATCTGCAACATCATCCTTCGAAAATTGTGGTGGTACCTCCTCGGCTCGGAGGGCTCTAATGCGACGAAGCACACTCCTTTTCGCCATGTCACTCTCGGGGTGCTCAATAAACTGCCGGTTAAAAAAACTCGCGCACCTCTTCGGATCAGTCAACGTTACGTCGTTAAACGTGACAGCCGTTCTATCATCCTTCCTTCCAGGATTCGAGAGTGACTTAACCGTTGCCCACAATTTACTTGTTGCGGCTCCAATGTTGCAGAGCTTCAGGTGGTCTAGCCACTTTTTCCGCTTGTGTTCGCATACTAACCTGTTGACTTCAAGGGTGAGTTCCTTCACTCTTGGGTCCTCAGGTGTTGTACGGCGAAGCTCATCACGCTCATTCGCAAGCACCGTCGCTTCTGCTGGGAAGTTTGGTCTCACTTCGGGTATTCGACCAGCAGGTATATGGCGGGCGGCTGCAGCAGTGATGATGTCTCGGAATTTCTTCTCAGCTACCCGAGGATCTGAGGGAATGGGCAGCTCTCTGAAGCGGCGATTGGTTAAATCTCTGAAACCTTGCCAATTAGCTTTACCATGGTTCAGGAAAGTTCGGCGTTCAGAGGTTATGAAATCGGGTGGTCTATTTACGGAGATGATGATGGGGAGGTGGTCTGAACCAAGAGAAATGACGGGTTGCCAGATTACGTCATTAATCAGACCTGGTGCCACAATGGTGATGTCCGGCGAGCTGTGGCAATCTCCTCTAATTCTCGTGGGGGCATCCTCATTCACCGTGCAAAACGTGGAGCTGTCAATTTGCTCTGCCAGCGCTGTACCCCTCTGGTCATTACCTAGGACGGAATGCCAGAGTTCATGATGGGCATTGAAATCCCCTAGTACCAGACGGTTATTACCCTCCAAAAGTATACTAATGTCGGGTAAATAACGCGGGGTACAGCTATTTAACGGCGGGATGTACACGTTAAGCACCTCTATCTCGGCAGTACCACACTTGACTGCTACCCCCATACACTCCATATATGGGTCACTAGAGTCTAGCTCAAGCGAGATAGGTCTGTATTGTACAGAGTGGTGTAACAAGAAAGCAAGTCCCCCACCTCCGCTTCTAGTGCGATCCTTTCGTAACACGTTGTAACCATCGCAACGGTGCAAGCTACAGGTATCAGACAGCTTGGTTTCCTGGATCGCGGCGACCATGATGTTATTCCGATTCATAAAGTCTACGATTTCGCTGATTTTATTTCGCAGTCCATCGCAGTTAAACTGCAAAAACGATGCATTTCCGGGGCGTACTACAGCAACATGTGGTGTTAGACTCTGCGTTTGCTGCAGAGGAGACTGTGGGGGTGTCTCATAATCCGACGACGACGAAGACGTTGACGACGATAACGTTGGCGACGCAGGCGTTGACGACGATGTCGTCGAAGACGAAGACGGCGAAGATGATGAGGACACGCTGGGAGATACGCTGACGCAGCATGCAGCAAAATAACTCCTGTCACAGTAGTCCTGGAGACGACTAAGACCCGAACAGCCGCGGAAATGCACCCATTCCATACATCTATTGCATCTCACCGACGTTGATCTGTGGTGGATGCGGTTCCGACAAACGGAACAGAACCAAGGTCCGGGGTTTCTTTCTATCCCGGCGCGGACCAGAAGAGTTCGGAGCAGGCATCCCGGGATATAACGCCTCTCCCATGATGAAAAAATACGGCACAAACATGTAGTACTACTACTACCGTTGAAGTTGATACTGGTGCTGATGATCTTCCCATCGAAAAGATTAATTTCTGCCATCGGTTTACCGAACGGGACAGGGACTCGATTTCCAATTAGGAATTCCATCTGATTAAAAGGAATCTCAAATTAATTCGAAATTTCTCTCGGAACTATTCGATTGACACCGCGAGGAACTTCTTAAATAGATTTCAAATAAGGATTTCATTGATTAAGGTTTCCAAATACGTCGGAGAGAAACAAATATGCGTGGATTAGGCGATCAATTGGTTGGAATGGCAAAAACAAAGGTAGATATAAGACTTCTTGGTTTTTAGTTTAGTTTAGGGGCTCATCTCCGATTTTTCTTAAATATTACCTTCATTGGTCCATAAATGACGAAGTTATGAGCCTAGGAATTTCAGAACTTCAGAGTTCCATATCTCGGGAAGTATGAACTTCACCCATGAAAGTCAAATATTTTCGTGATCATGGAGACGAGACCTACACTAAACTCAACTTCTTCCTTGGTTTGTCAGTGAGTACTTGGAGGCCCTGGTGATACCAACGTTGGCGTCGGTTCGCTTGGATTCGGAGTACGAAGATGACTATGTCTGTTGGAGTTGCCAATCATCTACTTGGCGCATCTTCCCGGGTGTCGGATGGGAAGTGGGTTTCTATGATGTACAGGTTGAAGCTGACCTAAGTCAAACTAGGTCGGATTTTTTCTCTGCACTTCGTGGAAAACCTTGGGGACCTTCGGATCCCCTGTGGACCTAAATGGATCAGGGTAGTACCCTTAAATTAATTAACTAAGGTGTTAAAAAGAACAGGAGAAATATAGTTACGGTGCAGGTAGTTGATAACCCAGTACCGGCGGGAATTGTTGATGAGACCACAAGCCACGTGTCGTCGAGATCAAGCGATTGTGATCCGGCTGCAGCGCATCAAGTTTACGAAAAAGATGACGATGTCTGGTTTGTTGTTCAGCTTCCCTTGAAAGACGATAAGATCTTGGGCGATTAATATAAAAAGGCAATGATGCGCTTTATACGTTTGTAGAAGAGTTCAAGCAAAAATTAGCATAAAAAATACACTGAAATCGTAGACGGATGCAAAGCAGAAAGAAGTTAAAGAGACGAAAAAGGAAAGTATTACCTACCTCATCAAGCGGTGATACGAGAGGATAGCTTATCCCTGAAAGTTAGGGTGGTTTTCGATGCTTCATGTACCATCACTACCAACGGAAGAAGTCTCAATGTCATTATGTATGTGGGGCCCCGTTTCTAAAGATATATTTTCGACATATTAATTCAAAAACAAAATATATGCGATAATGGCAGACGTGGAGAAGATGTTTAGGAAGATGATGATCGACGAAGAAGTATGGACTTCTTCGACAAGAATAATACATTTATGTAATCAGAAATTCAAGCTCATCATGAGAAAATTCAAGGGCCAAATTGAAACTTTCGAGGCTTACATTTCTGGAAATAATCCGTATCTGCATAAAATAATTCCTACCGTTGTAATTAGGATATCAAGGACTCACTCGGAGCCTTTTTGAACCACCACAACAAACACTTGAAGCTCCTGTTTAAAATACTGGCGAAGGACGATTGTTGTTAACCACCTTGCTTCAGATCTTATTACAAAGAGACGAGACGTATCTTTTTAGAAGATAACATTATAAATACTTTTTTATAGCCACACAATTATAATCGTAATTTTTTAGGAATACCTTTTTAAAGCCATAAATGAAGTCCAAGGAGATCAGCAATTAAAGTAGAATATCACAAATATTAATCTAACATAAATCAGAACCCCCGCTGGTCTAATTTTACACATTCAATCTTCAATATGGTTATCTTTTTTATTTTAGACTATATATATATATATATATATACTATATATATAGTTTCCGAGGGACCAATAGAAATGACACACATTTTCATTTGAATTATGGAAATTTAAACTAATTATAATTTTACTTTGTTTTTCAGTGATGAATTGACACTGGAAGGTATCAAACAATTTTTCGTCGCTGTCGAACGTGAAGAATGGAAATTCGATACATTGTGTGATCTGTACGACACTCTGACCATCACACAAGCTGTTATTTTCTGCAACACAAAACGTAAGGTCGATTGGTTGACGGAGAAAATGCGTGAGGCAAATTTCACAGTTAGCTCTATGCACGGTGATATGCCACAAAAGGAACGTGACGAAATTATGAAAGAATTCCGTGCCGGTCAATCACGTGTCCTCATTACCACCGATGTCTGGGCACGCGGTATTGATGTTCAACAAGTCTCACTGGTTATTAATTACGATTTACCCAATAATCGTGAATTGTACATTCATCG
This sequence comes from Musca vetustissima, assembly GCF_032173495.1. NCBI lineage: Eukaryota > Metazoa > Arthropoda > Insecta > Diptera > Muscidae > Musca > Musca vetustissima. The sequence goes on along the minus strand of NW_026873587.1, from coordinate 2,978 downwards.
TATTGGTCGTTCGGGTCGTTTCGGTCGCAAGGGTGTTGCAATTAATTTCGTCAAATCCGATGATATTCGTATTTTGCGTGATATTGAACAGTACTATTCGACACAAATAGATGAAATGCCAATGAATGTTGCTGATTTGATTTAAGCTGGAGGAGGAAAGTTCGATGTTCGATGGAGGCAACAACAAATATTTTATTTAGCTTAAATAAATACTTATTAAAAAAAGAAAACAATATTTCCATGGTAAGAAAATGGAAGCTCATCCAGAAAATTATAAAACTGTGGATTTTTTCTATTTCGAACAAAATTAAGCATTTCGCTAAATATGAAAAAATGAATTAACTTTGCGTTTATTACAAGAAATGCTTAATTGAATTAAGGAATCACTTCGTATCATTTATTTTTTATACCATCCATAATTGCGTGTATAAATTTAACAACTATAACAACAAAAAGAAAAACAATTATAATACATTTAGTAATAAAACTAAATAAAACAAATTTATTTAACAAAATATTGGATTTGATTTTTTTGTTCCATTTAACGCGTGTTTAGATTTCGGGCTTCACATTCAACGAATATTACTTGAAAGTATCTTCTATCTGAGCGAATTTGTATCTATGAAATCAAAACATAATTGCTGTTAACGATTTCAATTAGGACAATAATTCAGGAGGTTGAATTGTCAATGCATTGCAATCAAGAATACAATTTATAGGACATATCTAGGTGATATGAATCTACAGCATGGATTAAAAAAAGATACTGCTTCTAAACTGCTTACTTAGACCATAGTAGCATCTGTTGGCCATCACAATCCTTCTCCGAATTTCAAAACTGATGTTATTCGTTTTATTTATGGCGGTACCAAAGTATATATTAAATCATTAACTACCTCGAAGCTGTAGTTCTCAAGTTCCACAGTTGGTCCGAGTCTACTGGACGTCTTGCGCTTTGATACCACCAGCTTGGTCGTTTAATGCCAAACCCACTTTGGGAGACTCCATCTCAATTTGTTAAAAGGTGGCTATTACCACTCTCAATGTTCGGCTCATTATGTTCATGTCAGGATGTTAAAAAGGTCACACGACAAATTGTCACCTTGTTTGAATCCTCGTTCGCTATTGAAGGGCTCCGATAGGTCCTTTCCGATTTTAACTGCTGACCTTGTGCCACTTAAAGTTATCCTGCATAGCCGTATTAATTTTGCAGGAATGCCGAAAGTAGACATGGCTTTAAACACATCTGAACGGATATGGCTGTCGAATGCGGCTTTATAGTCGACGAATAGGTGGAATGTGTCGATGTGTTTTTCGTGAGTCTTTTCCATGATTTGGCGAAGAGTGAAAATCTGGTCAATGGTGGATTTACATTGGCTTCAGTCGTTCACACAGCACACTGGATTGCACTTTATATGCGATGGGAAGGAGACTTATTCCCCTATAGTTGGTACATATCGTCTGGTCCCCTGTTTTGTGCACGGGACACAGTATGCTGAGGTTCCAATCATTGGGCATGCATTTCTCAAGCCAAATTATATTCATCAGCTGGTGCATGCTCCTGACCAGCATCTGATCACCAGTCTTGAATAGTTCGGCTGGTAACCCATCGGCTCCTGCTGCTTTATTGTTTTTGAGCCGATTAATTGATTTTATGACCATCATCCCTTATTGGTTCTGGGGTATCTTCTTCACCGCCACTATTTGATACCAGAAGCTTTTCTAAATGCTCCTTCCAGAACCTCAACACGCTGTCTGTATCTGTCACCAGCTTTCTCTCTTCATCTATACAAGATGATGTTCCTGCACCGAAACCTTCGGTTTGGTGTTTTACTCGTTGGTAAAATTTCCGGACTTCATTCTGACTCATGTACATCTCGATTTGCTCACGCTCACGTTTTCTTGTTCTTTCTTTTTTTCTGAAAATACGTTTCTCCTTTTCTCCCGATAATTCTCCATCAAATTACGTGTTGCTACTGTCTGTAAGGTTGCCCTATACGCTGCGTTTTTCAGATCAGTAACATTACGACACTCCTGATTGTGCCATGGGTTTCTTGGTGGTGGTTTTTGGTACCCAAATGTTGATTTTGCTGCAGTATGTAGGGAGTGGGCATTTCTTTGCCATTGTACTTCTATATTATTATCAGGACAAGAAGGGCTTTCGTCAAACAGGTGGGTAAGTTGAGCGGAGTAGGCCTCGACTACCAGTTGTTTTTGCAGCTTTTCGACGTGGGGTTTCCGTGTTGTGTTAGATCGCACCTTTGCTGCTACATTAAGACGGGTGCGAACCTTGGCTGCTAGAAGATAATTGTCCGAATAGATATTCGCTCCTCGAATCGATCGAACGTCTAATACACTGGACGATTGCCTTCCGTCTATCACAACATGATCTATTTGATTTCTCAGGAGAAGTCCAGGCGGGCTTGTGTACATCGAGATGATTGAATCTGGTGCTGCTAACTACCATGTTTTTGCTGCCGCGAAGTCAATCAACCTCATGCCGTCAATCAATCAAAGATGCAACTAGACGTAGATCTAATAAAACAATATTTTTAAAACTGTATTTTCGATATCCTCCTTGGATAAAATAAATGGTGATAGACATTTTAAAATTTATTATTTTATTTATTTACAAAAAAAATCTATTACTTAAGCTTAAAATAATAAATAACTTAAATTATTATGTCTTATACTAAAAAATACAAATTAATTTCCATTCCATCCACTACACAACTAATCTATAATTCTGTTGTTTCCAATTTCCTTGCAAGTATCTGAGCATTATTAGTTAATTTATCAATTTGATTGTAAACATTAAAGTGACGATTTAAATCGTTGGTTTGACTGAATAGTTTCGCCGTACCCTTTAGGGTTTCCTGTATATTGGGTGTACCCACGGCCAGAAAGTTATCATCCAAACTGTCGTGACCACTTTGACTGTTGAGAAAAATAAAAATGTTATGAACATTTCGATTTTA